>NW_027494963.1:0-228056 GCF_021521415.1 Bidens hawaiensis
ATGTTATTAGCATATAAGTGACTTATACGTTAGTTTGGAGTTATACGTTGGTTCTTGACATATACGTTAAGAGACTTATACGTTGATTAAGATATACGTTTGATTATTTATCCGTTGAGATTTATATGGAACATTGGAAGCAAGAAGACTTATATGTAGCATTGGGATTGGTGATTTTGGACTTATACGTTTGGGTACTTATCTGGACAGACTTATATTGACAGAAGACTTTTGTTTGTGTATTTGAATTTTCCTGCAAAATGAAATATCTAAGTGCTTTCGTATCGCAACCGTCAACCCTACATCAAAATCTGAACTCAGAAAATGAGATGGGTACGTCTAACAAGCTGCCAAAACTTCTTAAGATGGAAGACTATCCAAACTAGGCAGAAAATGAGATGGGTACGTTTACCAAGCCGCCAAATCTTTCAATTGCTTTAGCATAACGGGTCTTGCTACTCAATTTGGCAATCTGTCCTTAATAAAGACAGGGGTAATCCTGACATGAGAAAGTCAAAGATGGCATCGTAAAGAAGGAGTTTGATATTTTCACTATGGTGAATAAGAGATGGTCAAAAAAACCGGTTCCCCAACCGGTTTACCGGTTTAAACCGGAAACCGGTTTTTACGAAAACCGGTTTTTTAAAAACCGGTTTTGACCGGTTTACAAACCGCCGGTTCGTCTTTCGGTTACAAGTTCTAGATCCAAAACCGGTTAACGAACCGGTTAATAGAAAAACCGGTTTTTTTGTTAACCGGTTATGGAAAAACCGGTTAACCGGTTTATAAAAAAATCGGTTTTTGACCGTTGTGGAAAAACCGGTTAACCGGTTTCTCCATAACCGGTTAACCGGTTAAAAACCAGTTTTTGAACGTTGTATAACGGCTATATGACCGTTTTTTTTTTGGACCGTTTTTTTTTTTTTACCATTTTACCCCCACAAACATCTATATATAGTTTAGGTTGGGTATTGGTTAGATCACACTCGATTATACAACTCCAAACGCTCTAAACGTTTATTTCATACGCGATTATTTTGTTATCTCACGCTCAATTATACCACATTACCACTCCATACGCTCTTATTTCGTAGTCGTTTATTTCATACTCGAGTATACCACTCTTATTTCGTAGTCGATTATCATGGCCTCCCAAAGTGCTGCTTCATCCGTCAACATGGGTGCCTCGAACACGGGAGAAACGGTCGTTCGGGTCATCCCCACGAAACGAAACCATGATGTTTGGCAACATTTCGACCTATGCGAAATGTCTAACGGTAGCCAAAAAGCTCGATGCAAACATTGTTTGAAGTTTTATGGCAAAGATGCAAACTCCACTTTAAAAGCGCATGTACAAAGGCCATTTTGCAAGGCCTTGAAGGACGAATCGGGAAGTAGTTCGCAGCCGGAGATGACGAATCAAGGAGCGGTGTTTACGTACGACGTTGAAGCGGTACGTCAACAGTTTTCAAACTTTGTGATTCAACAAACACTTCCTTTCAACCACTTCGACAACCCTCAATTCACGGAGATGATGCAAAACTATGTTCAACCACGCTACCAACACGTAAGTCGTTCGACCCTTAGAAGAGATTGTCTTAAAGCATGGAAAAACGCTAAATCCGAACTAATTTCATACTTTTCAAACTTACAAACTGGTGTAAACTTAACAACGGATGTGTGGTCGGTACCTCATGGTTCGCCCGACTCATACATTTGTGTGACGGCTCATTGGGTTGACCCCGAGTCGTGGCAAATGATGAAACGAACCGTTGCGTTTCAATTGTTTGATTACCCGCACACGGGTAGAAATATTTTTCAAATCTTGGATAAAGTCATTCGACAATACAAGATTGAACATAAAATCTTTTCAATTTCGTTTGATAACGCGTCCAACAATACGGCCGCGGTTGGCCATTTAAAATTAAAGTATAAACCTATTTGTGACGGAGCGTTTTTTCATAGCCTATGCATTGCACATATTATCAACTTGGCCGTACAAGATGGGTTAAACGTGATCGAAACGCAAAGAAACAATTTTAAAAGAATGTTACGAGATGTTTTTAGCAACAATAAAACATTTTCAAGATACAAAAAATTTTGTGTAGAAGCTAATTGTCAATGGTTGGGGCCAAATTGGGATTGTCCAACAAGATGGAACTCGACTTGTAATATGTTTGAGAAAGCCATTCAACAAAAAGAATCATTAATTGCGTTTCATCAAATTTTGTCAAGTAGGGGTAAATGTGCACCGTACGATCCTAGAAACTGGTTATTGATTGAGATCGTTACGGAGGTCCTTCAAATTTTTAAATCTTGCACAACTAGTTTATCCGGGGTTTACTATCCAACAAGCCCCATTGCTTTACCAAAAATTGCTGTCATGTGCACAAAGTTGAGTGAACTTCATTGTAGGGGTGCACCTTATTTTGATATGGGTGTAAAAATGAAAGAAAAATTTAGAAAATATTTTCAAGAACTACCCGCTGTTTTGACATGTGCTGCTGCGTTAAACCCTTGCATCAATGTTGGTGGTGTTGAAGCTTTAATAGAAAAAATTTGTGATGAGCTAGGGTTAAACGACGATCAAAACCCCTATTATAGCCAAACTTTAAAGAATGCTTTCAACACCACCTTGTCAAACATGTATGATGTCTACCTTACAAAATACGGGTCGTCTTCCCAAATTCATGACTCGTTAAGAGCTGTTGCCCAATCCCAATCCCAAACCGACCTTGAAATGGGGATGTACTACATGATTTGGGAAGACGCCGGTAAACGTCAAAAGGTAAACACCCCAAGCAGTGAACTTGGAAGGTATGGTGGTACCAACTTTGTGAAACACATGACTCCGGATGAGTTTAGAAGTCTTGATTTGCTGGCTTGGTGGAGAGGTAAGGAGGATGAGTTTCCGATCCTCGCCGCCATGGCCAAAGATTTACTAACGGTCCAAGCTTCCACGGTAGCTTCGGAGTCTGCTTTTTCTGTTTCTGGCAGGGTTATATCGATTAGGAGGACTCGACTCACTGCACCGGCTATAGAGATGTCGATTTGCTACAAGGATTACTTGGACTCTTTAGATAGGGCACAACATCAACGCTCACTCGAGGGGGAAATGGAGTATGAAGCGGGCTTGTATGAAGACGAGGTCAATGAAGGACACACTCAACCAATGACCGATGAAGAAGCCGCGTACGACGATTACCTAAGAAATAGCTCGGGATCGGGTAGCGAAGAAAATTAGTTAAAGAAACAGCAAACATGGAGGCAAATCATGAGTAAGAAACAGCAAGTTGTTCATGTAATCGTGTCTAAGCATTATTTTTCCTAATATGTGCTCTTATTTACTTGTTGATTTGGATTTTTCTAATTTAGTTAAAGAAACAGCAAACATGGAGGCAAATCATGAACAAACTGCGATTGGGAACAACAGGAGCATCTGCTAGTTCACGATTTAATGTTTGTATTTTTGAGTTAAATCATGAACAACAGTTCTTGGCAGAGATTTCTTCAGTGTTAATGATTTAATGTTTGTATTTTTGAGTTACGAATATGCGAAAACGATTTAATGTTTGTATTTTTAATGTAAAAACTATAAATGAAAGTTATGTGTTTTTAATCTTTGGTTTGTTGAAAACACATTCACCAACACACACTCATACTCATCTTCCAAGCAAAGAACCCTAACAACGAAAGCAAAGAGTGGCTTCGGTCAGTCCGTTTTGCCTTGTAGTTACCGGTTTGCCTATACTGTGGAAAAATAATGGTTATTAAAAAAAAAAAAAAAAAAAAAAAACCGGTTAACCTAAAAACCGGTTATTAAAAAACCGGTTAATAAAAAAACCGGTTTATTAACCGGTTCTAACCGGTTTCTAAACCGGTCCTAACCGGTTAGACCGGTTAGGGTTTTGACAGAAAAAAACCGGTTATTAACCGAACCGGTTTTTTTCCGGGCAAAAAAAAACCGGTCCGGTTAATAACCGAACCGGTTTTTAAAAAAAAACCGGTTTGTGCACCTCTATGGTGAATGGTGAATCTTTTGCTCAACTGATTGAGTGATATTGTCATTTGGTGAATGAGATGAAAATGTTGGGAATTGATAAGCCAAAGTATGAGTACCTTAACAACTGGCTAATGCATTGCCCGATGAGTGGGAAACCTTCATTATGATCCAACAGTCTAATCCAATGGCTTATGCTAGACTCAATCTAGCACGTTTCATTGAAAAGCTAGAAGCCTAAGAGTTGGAGTTGAGGAAAAAGAAGAAGATGAAGAGTTTGTCTGCATCACAATACATTGGGTTATACTACAAGATTTCTTAATCGGTGCTTATTGTACCGAGGGAGCTGCATTTGTTGGAAATCATCAAGGTGGATCACAAATTCCACTCTATTCTAGTAGGTATTCTGGAACAATTGATCAAAACCCTACACCATCTAACCCTCAAAGCCAAAATCCTTATGTTCTGCAGTGCAACATTGTTGTAAACATCAAGAATAACAATGGTCTGATAGCTGAAAATGCTAAAGAACATATGGCATTTCTGGGATCTGTCCTAGAGTCGTATGAGTGTTTGATTGCTGGGAGAATCGGGAACTTCAACATGACCAAGGAAGACTATGATCATATAGAGCTAGAAGAGATGGAAGTGTTGGGCATAAAATGGTGCATGGCGAGTGTTATTCGGAGGGCTTAAAGATATGAGATCACCAGCGAGAACTGTTTGGATGGTACTTCATCAAAGCTGGGTTTTGATAAATCCAATGTGAGGTGTTTTCGATGCAAGGAAAAATGACACTTCAAGAGGTAATGTACCAACAAAGAGGTGGGTGACAACATTGCAAATCCGTTTGGAAGAGACTACAACAGACAAGCAATCTATCACCAAAGTTCTCCAAACCATGTTGAATATTCAAATCATGGGAAGAGGGGTTCAACTTCCAAAGCTTATCATCAACTTCCAAAGCTCATCATGTTGGTAAAACCCATCAACTTCCAAAGCTTATCATGTTGGTCAATTAGACGAGGGGTTCAACTGAAACAGGTATGTTCAACAAGAAAATGTGGCTGAGCTGATTAAGGAGGAAGCTGGCAAGGAAAAGATTGTTGAGGTTGTTTCTGAAGAAGTTGAAAAGGTAACTACTGATGTTGTGGTGATAGAAGAGGTGAAGGCTGTGGAGGGTAGAGAAGATGATGTCATTATTGAAGACATTACTAGTGAAATTGCGGAAGAATATGAGGAATTTGAACTACAAACATATGACATGATTCCAAACTATATTTCCGCCTAATATTATTGAAAGTTTTTCAGGTTGGTTCAAAGGCGAGGAAATGCCACATGGAAAGATTGATTTTGGAGAGGATGATGTGGAAGAGGAGCTGGTAAAGATTCAAGCTCAAGATGTGGAATACCCAAAAGATGGGAAACTGGATGAAGCTGAATTAACTGATCAACATGCTTTCAAGGAAAACCAGGTATTTTCTCAAACATATGTGCTTAAATGTAAAAAATGTGGCCTAGGTTGTGAGGAGTGTGAAATTTTAACATTCGTTAAATTTTAAACCCGAAAACCCGACCCATTTTAAATTTTTGGCTTTGTTTATAAATATATATACAATATAATCTCAAGTTTCGTTTCATGTATTTTGTATGACGTTTGACAACTGTTATCTATATTTGAATTTATATCTGTTAAACCAACCCATTTTGTCATTCTTGTTCATCATTTATCATTAATATAATATTCTCGATGATGTCTTTATATCGATAGTTCCTTTTCTATTCGTGTTGAAATCCGAGGATTTATGGTTGTTGTTTATTCGTTTTCAATTTGTTTAACTAACGAAACTACGAGGTTTAAAGTTTTTATTATGTTAAACGATTCACAAACCATCCAGGTATACAAATTATCCAAGTTTATAACTTTTATTACATCTACAACGCATATCAAATTTCAAGGTTCAGTATGTAATTCCACTTTAATTTCTGTTAAATATATCTTGAAACATGAGGGACCTAATGTGTAAATTATTTAAATTATAATAATAACAAACAGCCTAGCCCCCCACCTTTCCTCCTGTAGCCATGTTTTTCCGATGACAGATTACCGCCGCAGGCAACCCCAAAATCTCATTTAACATTAAAATTAATTCAATTAAGACTCGTAACATCTTTAGACTGTAACGGAAAACACAAATAAAACCATAATAATGTGTTTTAACACCTATTCAATCCGTGAATCAACTAGGTAACTGCCGGATTTTAATCAAAATACATTAACGATCATTTAACATGATACGCTCCAATTGAATCTATAATTAGGACCTAAATCAACGTCTAAACTCGTCCCACACATATATTTACCAATATACTTTTTGCAATCCGTAACTTGTTCGTCAAAGTTTTTTTTCCGGCGAGCTCCGTTCACCATCAATCAATAACAATTCCAAGTAATATTTATATTGTTTTTAATCAAATAAACACGTCTAACAAAACCCCTAACTCGATTTTAACAATCAAGGATCCAATGAACAATTTTGAATTTTATAGGGTTTATGAGGAAGATGATGAACATTAACCTTTTGTATATAAATAATTATTTTCATACAATAACCAAATATCAGTCTGATCCAGTGGTTAACTAACTTGTGTGTGGCTGCAAGGACCCAGGTTCAACCTGGGCCAGGCTGTTTTTGTTTTATTTATTTTTTAAACCTTTTTACTTTAATATATTAATAAAATAAATTATTAAAATTCATTAATATCATGTTAAATCTAATAAAATTAGTTATAAATTATATTTATCAATTCTCAACTAAAAACTGACTTTTGTTTTCATTAAAGTTTCGTGAAAATCTTAGTAATATTATAGTAATAAATATCAATTATAACACGCTAACATAATTGTTTTTAAGTTAAAATTTTTGTTAAAATCAATATTCCATGAACGTTATTATCCTCAATCTTGTATTAAATTAATAGTTAAATAATATTAAAATAATAATAAATCGTTAAAATCCCGTTAAAGTTTAAAATAATATTATAATATCAAATACCATAAAATAATATAATATAGACAAAATGGAAAAACTTTTCCTTTATGTTTACATGATTTTTTCAGTGGATGTCCTTTACAGAAATAAATGCCATTAAACATCCTTTACATTTAAAAACCTTATCAAGTTATGTCATTTTCCCTAACCCTGTTAAATTTTCCGTTAATCATGTGCAAGGCTCATGGGGATATTTTTGTAACATTACAGGTTATTTAATAATTAAAACAAAAATGACATTTAAATTTAATAATAATAATAATAAAATATATCTCTCTCACTCTCCCTTCTTAAACAAATAACTTCTCTTTTATCATCCAAAAATCATCACCCCCACCATCACCGAACAAACATACAACCACCGCCACCCACCATCTGCCGTCGCCTCCACCCACAACCGTCGACCGCCTCCACTTGTAACTCCCTCACATTAAAAACCCTAAATCCACACTACTCTTCATAATTACAAAATCAAAAACCCTAGCTTTAGCCTAATCCATCTCTGTCTAGCAATGATCACCACATCTTCGGTAACTATTACCACCATCACCGGTGGCCATCACCAACTCTTTCTTATCTCTCTATAAACCCAAACCAGTCTTCTTCTTCTCCACAACTGGCAGTCCCATCTTCAAATCAATAGAGTTATAGGTCGATTGGAGTGGAGAGAGAGGAACTTTGAACCCCTGACGACTTAGTACAGATATGTAATATGGGCTTTCTCTAGAGAGAAATACCTGCAATTTGGGGTTTCTTTAGAGTGAGAGGGAGATAAGAACCTGTGATTTTCGGTGGTGAATGCTGCTGGAGGTTTGGGGCGCAAAAACAGGAACTGTGGTGTTGTTGGAGAATATTAGGACGGTGGCGGCGGGGTACAGCTTAGAAGGGGTTGAAGGCGATGGTTATGGTGATGTATCTTTGAACATATCAGAATTAAAAAGAGATGTTAAGATGTAGTGAACTGATGATATGCTATGCTTGCTCAAGATGGTGATTTGGAGAGAGATGAGAGATATTTTATTTTTATTAAATTTAAATGTTATTTTTGTTTTAATTATTAAATAACGTGTAAGGTTACAAAAATACCCTCATGTGCCATGCACATGATCAAATTTAACGGAAAATTTTAACAGGGTTAAGGTTAAAGGACATAACATGATAAGGTTTTAAACGTAAAGGATGTTTGATGGCATTTATCTTTGTAAAGGACATCAACTGAAAAATCATTTAAACATAGTGCAAAATATCTAATCCAAGTTAATTAACTTTTATAATCCCGATAGCTAGTCTTTAATATTTGTATTTTCAGTTATAGTTCGTGAGGTTCAATCGCTTTGGTTTCGTTAACTCGCTTTCGATTTTATTTCAAGTTTAGCTTCAATATCAAGGTGAGTTTCTCACACCCCTTTTTAACATTTTTACGTATTTTAGGGGTAACATATATATCGTATTCAAAACCATTTGCTTATTATTTCTTATTACAAACTACAATTCACATCATAGACTTGTGTGTTTACTTGTTACTTGCTTAAAGATTACGTGCATGGATTTCTTCGATAAGTATGATCATGCGCCCCCCTTTGCAATCAGGACCGTGTTTCGAGTGGAAAATGTTAGGACTGATATTTTCAATACTGAGGATATGATATCCTTGAAGATGTGTCTGGATCGGTATCCTCTTGCAGAGTTCCAGAGCCATGTCAAAGATCAAGGATCCTCAGAGGTTGGTATTATTAACAATTGTTTCATGTGTGTAGGTTAATATTCAACAAAAACTAACGACTCTATGACTGAGTCTACCTTAAAGTTCGCTACTGGAAGCTCCTTGCTCGTGGTCAATGAACGTTAGAGGAGGTATGGAAGAGTGGCGAATAGTTAGCAGTTATAGTTAAATTGTAATTTCCTTTATAAACATCGAGATAATGATCGATTAGAAGACACTTGTATTCACACACACTTAGAGCAGAACTCATAATTCTCTCTACACATTAGCATTCGTTGTAACATCGATGGTAATCTCCAAAACACTTGTAACCTTTTTTGTGATTAATAAATTGGTGATAGATGAGTTGTCATCACCCGGGGTTTTTTTCTTTTGATCTGAACGAGATCAAAGGGTTTTTCCTCGCAACAAATCACGTTGTTCATTCCATTTTCATTCATACAATCGTTGTTATTAGCATAGCACTATACCTCACTTTTACGGATTTAGATACATTATCCTTAGCAGAATTTTATCCAAAACAATTTGGCGCCCACCGTGAGAAAATTGGTGCTATAATCTAGATTATTTCCTATCAATTTTCAATCTTTCATACCCATATCACTATCAATGGACTCTTAATCAACCTATGCTTCATCAACCATGCCATCTTCGTTTTCTCTCATCAAGAATCTTGCCGCCGATGCCTTCGCTAATCACGGGAGCACCATGACCTACTGCTGCTGGAAACAAGACGCAACTACCAGTCTTCCAAAGCTTGAAAACCGCTGCTGCTGCGCCGTATGTTAATACTAACAATGATGTTTTATTTATGTTTTTGCAGGTTAAAGCATACAAGGAGCAGCAGAACAAAGACCAATCAGAGGATCCTTCGTCAGATAGAAGATCTCAAGTAGACTAAGAGGCCAGCGGAGTATCACACCGCCTTGATGCCTAGGTTGCTGGATTTCACCACCCCAGGATCCTTGGCTCAGATCACACAAGGATCATGTATCTTTCAACAGGGGTCCATGGGTCAACAAACTCAAGGATCCTTGTTGTTTCAGCCAGGATCATCCATCTTTCAACCAGGATCCTCTAGGTAATATCACCAAGGATCCTATAATTCCCAACCTCAAGGATCCTCAGGAGTTTAACATCAACGATCCTCCGAAGTCCATGAAGGAGATATAATCCCCATGCAGACCATAGCCTCTGGAGGACCAACTCCTGTAGCAGACGCTTCTTATCTCATCTACTCATCCTGGATGCCAACCTTCACCCAGCAAAGAGGTAACTTGTATGATCCTATATCCTTAGATGCTAACCATGGTTCCATGCAGGATACAGGTATCAACCAAGCTATGGCCAAGGAACTACAAAAGCTTAAGGATATGATATCCAGTGTTCCCGGGGTGATACGTCCAATCCCCGAGATACCGGAGGGAAGCCACAAATTATCGAGCTTTGCTCCACCTATCTGTGATGCTGAAATCCCGAAGCGATTCCAGACCCCCAACATGAAGACTTATGATGGGACCACTGATCCTGAGGATCATGTAGCTCAATATAGAGAAAGGATGGAGATCAATCCTATTCCTGCGAGACTCAAGGAAGCCTGCCTATGCAAGAGCTTCGGATCCACACTGACAGGATCAATATTAAAATGGCTGCTAAGTCTTCCTCCCTTTTCAGTTACTTCTTTTTCACATTTAGTTAACTTGTTCAATAGTCAATTTTCCTGTGGTAGGAAATTTGAGAAGTTAACTAGTGATTTAATTTGAGTTATCCAACCTTGTGATGAATCCCTTAGGGATATTGTTACGAGGTTCGGCAGGGAAGCTCTAGAAATCCCTAATCTTGAAGTGGCTACTGCTATTGAAGCATTCAAGATGGGACTTCAGAGGGGCTTCCCCTTTTATGATGATCTTGTGATGACTCCTTGCAGGTCTTTAGATGAAGTAAGGAACAGAGCACTAAGGTTCATATGGTTGGAATATGAAAAAAAGATCCAAGAACGATTAGGGTCTCAGACGAAGCAAGAATCCCCTGACAAGAATAAAGGATCCTCGTACAGAAACAGCAACTCGAAGCCATACTCCAAGTTCAACAACCAAAACGTTCGAGCAGTTGAAGAAGGATATGATGACGAAGATTATCCCTGCATCTCTGAGTATTGTTTCTCCTTAGATACCCATGGCTTGATTTGTGCCATGAAGGATCTAGGGGAGAAAGAAAGGTGGACCCGAAAAACGAGAAGTCAACCACCTTCAGAGACAAGTCCAAATGGTATGCCTTCCACGAAGATTTTGGCCACATGACGGATGATTGCATCGGCTTAAGGAGGGAAATTGGATACCTCCTGAGCAAGGGCCACTTTAAAGAGCTCTTGGGAAGGAAAAAATCCAAGATCCAGGATCCTGAAGATCTTCCACCAAAAACAACTCCACCACCACCACCAGATGCGCACGTGATCAACTTCGTCTCCAGAGACTATGACGTATTTCGAACTTCCTGTTCTCCAACGAGGAAGCTCTCCGAAGAAACCGAGTTGGATGACGGGAGAAGATCGCTTATTCCCACTACTTTAACAACCCACAGAAGGATCTTCTTTGATGAAGAAAATAAGATGAGCATCCAGGATCCTCACCATAACGGACCTGATGCCCGTATGATCAACTTCATCTTCGGAGGATCAAACATATGCGGTACTTCCTTCTCTGCAGCTAAGAGACTCGCCAAGGAGATCAAATCGGATAACAGGGACCGATCGGTTATATCCACCACCTTGACTACTGACAAAAGAATTCTACGAATAAGATAAATCGAGCATTCAGGATCCTCACCATGACGGTTTGATCATTACTTTATTTATTGCTAACCATTATGTATGCATGATCCTGGTCAACGGTGGAAGCTCGGTCAATATCATCCAACATGATGTTCTTCATAAGATGAACATACCAGATTCAGAGATCACCCAAGAACATCGGTGCTAGTTGGTTTCAGTGGAGAAACCAAGAAAACATTGGGGGACATTAATCTCCCTATATACATCGAAGGGTTAAATTCTTATCAAAGACTCTGTGTTATTGATAACCTTTCTTATTGCAATGTTATTTTAGGCAGGCCTTGGCTACATGGGATGAAAGTGGTGGATTTTACTTACCACCAATGCATTAAAATCCCTACCCCTTGGGGAGTAGTAAGGATAGACGGTGATCAAGTGGAGGCCAAGAACTATTATTCTTCATCAATGAAGCCGACAGCCAAGCAAACTATAGCATAGCAACCACAGCAACATCCTAGGGACGTACTGGAAGCTCAGGAGAAAGATATTAAAGAAGTATCCTTAGATCCCGAGGATCCAGATGTAAAGGTGTTCTTAGGATCCAGTATCCCTAGCAAGATAGAGGAGGATATAGTATCCTTCCTAGGGCGAAAAAAATCCACCTTTGCCTTTAAACATTCAGACATGACAGGTTTTTGTAAGGAGGTAATTACTCATAAGTTAGGCCTTGATTTATCTGTTAAACCCGTCAATCAGAAGCGAAGAAAGTTCGCTCCTGAGAGGAACACGATCATACGAGAAGAAGTTGAAAAACTTCTTAAGGCTGGTATGACCAGAGAGGTTAAGTATACTCGATGGTTAGCTAATGTGGTTGTTGTTTCTAAAAATAATGGAAAGTGGAGTGTGTGTGTCGATTTTACCGATTTAAAAAAGGCATGCCCCAAGGATCATTTCCCGTTACCACATATAGATTACATGGTGGATGCAATGGCAGGGCATGAAATGCTTACCTTTGTGGATGCTTCCTCTGGATTTCAACAAATTCAGATGGAACCATCTAATCAAGAGGATACAACATTCATGACTCCTACCGGCATATACTGTTATATTGATATGCCTTTTGGACTAAGAAATGCAGGGGCAACATATCAAAGATTAGTCAACATGATGTTCAAGGATTAGTTATGCAATACTATGGAGGTCTATATATATGACATGGTGGTGAAGTCAAAGAGAGCTAAGAATCACCTCAGAGATCTTGAAGAAGCATTCAAAATGCCATTTTGGTGTTAAGGCTGGAAAGTTTCTTGGATATATGGTGACCAAGAGAGGGATAGAAGCAAGCACGGAGCAGATAGAAGCAATTATCAACCTAAAGTTTCCTACAAATGCTAAAGATGTCCAGAGGTTGACAGGAAGAATAGCCGCACTCAATAGGTTCATTTCCAGATCCTCCGAAAAATGCAAGGATTTCTACGACATTCTTAGAAAGAATAAGAAGTTCGAATGGATGGAGAAGCACGAGGTGCTCTAAGAGCCTTAAAGGATTACTTATCCTCATCACCGGCTCTGATGAAGCCTGTGGATGGAGAATCCTTATATCTCTATCTAGCTGTGTCAGTAAATGATGTAAGTGCTGTCCTTGTGAAGGATCATGAATGTGAACAACACCCTGTCTATTATGTAAGTAAGAGTCTTTTAGATACGGAAGCCAGGTATTCTCATTTAGAAAAATTAATTCTTGCACTTATTATGGCTTCTACCAAATTAAGACATTAATTTGAGACTCATAATATTATTATAAGAACTAATTATCCTGTTAAGAATGTGCTTAGAAAACCAGAATTTTCAGGAAGGATGGCCAAATGGGCTGTGAAATTGAGTGCATATGATATTCAATACGAGCCAAGAACAGCCATCAAGTCACAAGCACTCGCAGACTTTGTGGCTGATTTCAGCAGTGATATGCAAAAGGAAGCTGATCTAGAAGTTCAACAACTAGAAGAGACCAAGGATCCTTGGATACTCTTCACTGATGGAGCTTCCAACGTAAGAGGAACGGGATTGGGTATCCTACTGAAATCGCCACAGGGAGACATATTACCCCAGTCTATAGCCAGTGAGTTCCAAGTAACAAACAACGAGGCAGAATATGAAGCTTTGATCGCAGGTTTGCAATTAGCTATGTAACATCCCGAAATTTCTAAAGTAATATTTAATATATTATTTTGTCGGGTGAAATAAACGAGTTAGTGGAACGATAATAATAATAGCAAAATATGAAGACTTAGTAGGATAGTTAGATGGGATTAGATAGGGACCAAAAGGAAATATGGGCCTTCGGTCCATGGGCTTAAGGGAGTATAAATACCCCCTTAAACCCCAATCATTTCCATTCCATCCATTTATCCATCCTAATCTCTACACACCCCAAAACACACAACCCGAACCAAGATCCAAAGGCGAGGACCCGAGCTCGTTGGTGCTAGATCGTCGTGATGAACCAAAGCAACAAGACCAGCTCGTGTTCGTAGTTCGACTCATTTACGGTACGTTTATATCGAGAACTTGTTCGTTTAGGTTTGGATTAGTATAGAAATGATAGATCTGTGTTTGTATGGTAAAAACGAATCCAACAAAGCTAAACTTACTGAAAATGGTTACGATTTGATGGGTTAATCGATTGATAAAAGAACCCGTAACCTATATGCCTAAATCGCACCCTTTAAACATCAATGTTAGGTCGATTTGATGGTTGGGGTTTGTAGGCGCTGGTCAGACGATTCCGTGGATACCTAAATCGAGTTATTTGGTTAAGAAACGAAGATGATTAAGGACGAACAGTAGCTGCAGCCGACAACTTCGCCTGCAAGCTAAGTTCGCCTGATGAACTTCGCCTGCAAAGCTAAGTTCGCCTTATGACAACTTCGCCTAAAGCTAAGTTCGCCTAAGGTTTAACTTCGCCTAAAGCTAAGTTCGCCTGATGACAACTTCGCCTAAAGCTAAGTTCGCCTAAGGTTTAACTTCGCCTAAAGCTAAGTTCGCCTAAGGTTTAACTTCGCCTAAAGCTAAGTTCGCCTAAGGTTTAACTTCGCCTAAAGTTAAGTTGGCTTAGAAAATAAATTAAAAACCTAATGAAAAATGTGTTAAGACAGTTAATGGAAATAAACTGCCCCTTGGACCCTGCTAGGGGCTGCCGCCCCTAGACCCCGCTGCCAGGGGCGCTGCCCCCGGACCCCCGTTCGTTGTGGGTCATATAAAGATAGAAATACAATATGAGTAGTGATAGTTAATTGATACGTATACTTGTTATACAGTCAGCCGTGCACAACTGAAGAAAGGGATTACGATTAACGGTGAACGTAACCGTGTTCAGGTGAGTTTCTAGCCCCATTTCCTTGTTATGTTTTCAGGGCTGTGTGCATACTCGATGTGAAGTGTGAATACACTTACCTTAAGTGGTAAGTGTATGCTATAGATGTTATACGAGGTAGCTATTATATAATACTTGTTGGTGCGTGAACGATCTTCGGATATTGCACGCATCGCCAAGGATAGTGATTGCCAAGTGGTTATTAGTGTGTATGAATGCTATGATGTGACTTGCTTATTATGTAAATGATATGAAGCATGTTGTAGACAAGTAGAGGTAGAGCGTGTTAGAAGTGGCAAGAGTGTAGTAAGAGTGTTAGTGGCACGACGATATTACGTGGTAGGGTAAGCCTATACGTGACTACGTTATTAAAGCGGCAAAGTGGCAAAGTGGCATAACGTTATACGTTATTAAAGTGGCAAAGTGGAAGCCTCCAAGTTAAAAAGTTGTACGTTCTAAGCTTAAGTCTAATTTTAGTATAAAAAGTTGTCACCACCTAGATGCCAAACAAGAAATTATTGAGTTGACTGCTAAACTGGAAGCCTCCAAGTTAGAGATCTTGAATCTAACTAGTAAGTTTGAAAAGGCTGAACTTGATTTTAAAAAATTCGGTGGTTCCAGTAGGTAGTTAACTCAATGATTGAAAACTAACTGTGGTGGAAGGAAAATGAAGGTGAGAGAATAGGATACAGTCAAATTCTCCCACCTTACAACCAGAATTATGTCCCAACTTCTGTCACCAAAGAACAAGAAGAAAAGATAAAGGACATGAAGTATGGTAAACAAGACATAGGTGATGGGACCAGTTCTGTGAATGCTGGTCCGTCCACTTCAAATATGAACGATTCTAATGTATCTACTTCACGTGCAGAAAAAGTAATTGTGGAGGAGTGGACTGATGAGGATGACGACCCTTGTTTTGAATTTAATAATGATATTGTTTCTGATGTTTCTTTAAAACTTCCTGTTTTGAATTCTGTTATTCCGACTGTTTGTGTGGGCTCTGCTTTAAAGAGCAAGGATTTTTGTGTGGTTGATTCGGTTGAAACTTTGAATTCTAATAATGTGGTTTCTAATAAAATTAAAAACTCAAAAACATCCAAAAAAATACGTAGCACCTAAATTTGTCAAAGAGGGATGCTCTAATGACAAACAAGGTGATAAGTTCAAAGATGATAACAGGGGTTCTCGCATATTCAAGAAGACTGGTCCACACAACTAGTCCTGTTTTGAATTCTGTTATTCCGACTGTTTGTGTGGGCTCTGCTCTAATTGTAGCACTCCTGGTCATATTTCCAGAAATTGTCCACATCGTTCATATGTTCCTTATTATGGATTTTATCAGAGGAATATGCCCTACATGCATCATAATGCGTACAGGCAATCATTCAGGCATTATCAGGCTAGTGATTTTGACGATGATTGGAATCGGAACAAATCTTGCAGGTTAAATCCTCATCAGACCAAACCTAACATGTCTAAAAGAAAGGTCAGAAAAGGTGTTTCAAGTTCAAATTCAAATATGAACACTGAGTCTAGACCAAAACAGGAGAAAAAGGCTGATTCGTGTCCTTCCACATCCAAAACACCGGAGGTTATGACAACCATTCGTACCTATAATTTCAAATCATACAGACATAGATGGTTGCCTAAATCTCCAGCGAAAGGATCTACAAAATCTATGTTTGACGATCAAAAGGATATGTCATGGCAATCTGTGACAACTGTAGATGAATCGGGGTTACCCAGTGTAAGTATGGACTGGGTACAAAAAACTAACTAATCTCGCGCTTTGTGCAAGGACAACTATGGAGGAATATCATCAGACCTTGGTATGTTGATAGTGGTTGTTCCAGGCACATGACAGGAGACATTACCCAACTACACGACATTCAGACATTTAATGGTGGGTATGTGTGTTTTGCGGGAGGAGAAAAGGGAAAGATCACTTAGAAGGGTACTTACTGTAAGTAACGGTGTTCTAAAATTTGAAGATGTTAATTTTGTTCCAAAATTGAAGCATAGTTTATTGAGTGTGTCACAAATCTGTGACAAAGAATTTTCAACTCATTTTACTAAGAAAGAGTGTCTGATTTTGAAACCTGGTATAATTATACCAGAAGACTGGATTCTTATTCGATCACAACGAAAAGATATGCTTAGGGATCGACATGAACAAAAATTTTCCTGTCGAAATAACCTGTTTGTTTTCAAAAGTGTTAGAACATAATGCAATTCTTTGGCAACGTCGGCTTGATCATGCTAATGCTAAAAATCTGAATCGTCTTGCTAAAAATAATTTGGTACGTGGTTTACCAATCAAGGATTTTGTGACTATTTAAAAGTGTGTGGATTGTGCTTTGGGTAAACATTATCGAAAATCTCACAAGCCAAAGTTGATTAATACCATATAATCAGTTTTTCAATTACTGCATATTGACCTTTTTGGACCAGTTCATGTTTTGAGTCTTTCTTGTAGCTCTTATTGTCTTGTTATTACTGATGATTACTCACGTTTTACATGGGTATTTTTGCTGTCAAATAAGAGTGAAACTGAAGATTTAATCAAGAAGTTCGTATTACTCATGGAGAACTAACTGAACTTGAAGCTGAAGGGAATTCGTTGTGACAATGGAACGGAATTCAAGAATGCATCATTGAATCATTTCTGTTTAGAAAAAGGGGTACTACATCAGTACAACGCCATAAGAACACCACAGCAAAATGGTGTAGCTGAAAGAAGAAACAGAGCTCTTATAGAGGCGGGAAGAACTATGTTGTGTGACTCCAAATTGCCACTGTTCTTCTGGGCAGAAGCCATCAATACGGCCTGCTATATTCGGAATCAGGTGATAATTAAAAAGTCCAAGATGAAGACCTCATATGAGATTGTTTATGGTCGCAAACCGATTGTTGCACACTTTAGAGCGTTTGGCTGTCCCTGCACACTGCTAAACCTTGAGTCTACTCCAAAGTTTGGGGCCACAGCTGATGAGTGTTATTTTGTTGGTTACGCGGGTAATACAGCTTACAGGGTATATAATAAATCAACCAAACAGATTCTAGAGTCCTATGAAGTTCGGTGGTTAGAAGAAAATGAGACTGACGCTCGTGTTGGTCTCGATTGGTTATTTGACTACAATGAACTATTCAAACCATTCAACGTGTTTCCAGTCATCAACACAGAACCTTTAGGTGGTTTCACAGTGGAAGCTGCAAAAGATAATTCACATGTAGTGTCTCATATTTCTGCATTACTGGATGATGATGTCGCTAAGTTAAGTAATGATTCACCTGCAACTGACACTCAACCCAAGGAATCTTTAGAAACCGATTGTTCGCCGAACACTTCTGAAGATGCTGCTACTGTTTAGGGGGAGAGTTCCATCCGTCAGATCTTCGGGAGCACACTATTTCCCGATGCCATTCCAAATGAATATGTTGCCGGTACTTCGTACTCTCACAGTACGATGACATCTGGCTGGAAGAATCCCCTTGCTGATTTTAGTGAGAACTTGTCAAATCTTCAACCTAACAATGATGTTTCCAATCATTTAATTCCATCGAGAATCCAGAAGAATCATCTGATTGAGAATTTCATTGGTCCCATTGAAGCGGGAGTGTCCACCAGAAGTCAGACAGGACACATAAACAACTGTATGTTTTCCTGTTTCATTTCTCAAATTGAACCAAAGACAGTAGAAATGGCTCTTCAAGAACCTAGTTTGGTTGATGCTATGCACGAAGAATTGAATCAGTTTGATAAGTTGAAGGTTTGGAGATTGGTTAAGTTACCGGATGGAAAGAAATCTCTTGATACAAGATGGGTTTTCTAAAACAAGCAAGATGACACAAGGGTTATTGTTCGAAATAAGGCACGGTTGGTAGTTCGTGGTTTTCGTCAGATTGAGGTATTAGATTACACTGATTTCTATGCCCCAGTGGCTAGATTTGAGGCCATTAGAATTTTTCTGGCCTATGCATCATATATAGGGTTCACAGTGTATCAGCTGGATGTTAAGACCGCATTTCTGTATGGTGAAGTCAAGGAAGAGATTTATGTTGATAAGCCACCAGGTTTTGTTGATTCTAAATCACGTCTACAAGCAAGACAAGGCATTATACGGGTTACATCAGGCTCCTCGAGCATGGTATGCTACATTGACCGCGCATCTTCTTGATCATGGCTACAAGCGTGGAACCATCGACCAAACTTTGTTTCGGAAAACTGTTAGAAAAGATTTGATTCTCGTCCAGATCTATGTCGATGATATCATTTTTGGATCTACCAGCGATGAGTTTTGCACAGAATTTGAAGGTGTAATGAAGAAGAGATTTGAGATGAGTTCGTTGGGTGAAATGACAACGTTTCTGGGGCTACAGGTTCGCCAAAGCTCGACAGGAATTTTATTGCATCAAGGGAAGTATGTTGAAGATATGCTGGAAAAGTTTGAACTTCAAGATTCCAAGAGTGCCAACACTCCCATGGCAGAAAGGCCACTACTGTCATCTGATCCTGAAAGGAGTCCCGTAAATCAAACGTACTATCGATCAATGATCGGGTCTCTGATGTATCTCACAGCCAGTCGTCCTGACATCATGTTTGCAGTCTGCCAATGTGCTCGTTTCCAGGCTAATCCTAAACTCTCTCATTTAATTGCTGTTAAACGTATTTTTAGATATCTGAAGGGACAACCAAAGTTAGGTCTTTGGTATCCCAAACAATCAGAATTTGATCTTTTTGCTTTTGCTGATAGCAATTATGACGAAGATTACGTTGATAGGAAATCCACGTTAGCTGGTTGCCAGTTCTTAGGAGACCGTCTCATTTCATGGCAGTGTAAGAAACAACAGACGGTGTCTACCTCGACCGCCGAAGCGGAGTATGTTGCCGCATCTGCTTGGTGCTCTCAGGTTATCTGAATGCAAAACCAATTGCTGGATTTGGGTTTGGAATTTCTTGACACACCTATTTTTTGTGATAATGATGCGGCTGTTGCAATTGTGAAAAATCCAGTTCAACACTCTAAAACCAAGCACATTGATATTAAAATTCATTTTATTCGTGATTGTTTCGATCGAAAATTGATTCACCTTGAACAAGTCCACACTGACAACAATATGGAGGACTTATTTACAAAACCGGTCGGAACAGCAAAATTTAATGTGCTTTTGGGTTCTCTTAAAATGTTTCGTTTCGAGGATTGAGTCTTTTTGGGTATAAATTTCTACATATTTGCTTATTTTTGCACAAATTTAGGGGGAGAAAAATCAAAAAGACAAAAATAGTGTGTGTGCGTTGTTTTTATTATTTAAGAAAAATCAAAATGTCAAAAATAGTGTGTGTGCGTTGTCTTTATTATTAAAAAAAAATTTGCTTTTCAAGATTCATTCTCGCTTAAAATTATGTCGGTTGCTAAAGTTTGAAGGACATATACTTGTATATGGTTGATTCGTTGTTCTACTTGTAGTTTCACAAGATAGCCATTTACATAACGACTGAAAGCACCCAGTACGATTATGATGTGTTTTGGGTTTCATATTCTTTCACTTAAAATTATTTCGGTAACTCTGAGCTGGAAGGCCATGTGTTTTCATATATGCTTGGTCCGGTTAACCACTTGTGGTCATACTGGATAGCCATTTACCTGAAAGCTTAAAGTGACCGGGGTGACTGAACTCTTAAGACGTGTATTTTATCAACTCCCTGGGAAATGATATTAATATTCAGTTTACAGCTTTTTAGAAGCTTCAAAATATTTTCAAATGAAAATTGATCCAACCTTTGGAAAGTGATAGATAATTGGTTTTGTGTGCCTAACAGGTGAAGTTATTAAGCTTAAAAGGCTCTAGAACAGTCAGTGATTTGTATGGTAGCTTTCCATGATGCGTAAAAGTTGAGGTGATATAAACTAAATATGCTAAACTTAATGTGGAGAGTCATTTTGAAGAAAGGTGCATGTATCCAGATTCATCTCTTCGAATGAAAGGTAGAAAAACAATTACCCAGTCATACACGAGCCCGTTAGTGTCTTGATCACCAAAAATATTATATTATATTATTCGTTTTATAAAAAAGGGAGAGATTGTTGGGCCTTGATTAATGTGGTTTGCACTTAGTCAATGTGTTTTTGGTTTAAGCTTGTAATGTGGGCCGGGTTTAATATGTTAGCCAAGATCTCTTAAGATCCCGGTGGGCTTTTGGTCAGTTTGGGCATAGGTGTTTGGTTCCCTATATATAGTGCTTGTATTGTATAGGTTTGGTTGTTCATTCAGTTGGTTTTGGCCGTCTACGTGTTTACTAGACGAAGTTGTAATAGTGCTTAAGTACCCGACGTATAATAATAATAATACGTGTGTTTTGAAGCAAAAAAAAAAAACAAAACAAAAATAAAAAACAAAAAAGGAGTTCACTTTATCCTATCAAAATCTATGTTTTTGAAAGCTTAGAGGGTCAAACTAGAACTACAGAGATGGTGGCATTTTTATTAAAACTAAAATTTGATCCCGATGTTATAAAATTCAAGGGAGTTCTTTTGTACGTTAAGGTTTGTATTTCGTTCAATCAGTCAGTTTGATTTTTTTTTATTTTTATTTTATTTCTATTCTGTTTGTTTTATCCTGAAATTACTCTCCTCGAAACGTATGTTTTTAACCGGTGTATTTCCAATATGAGCCCAATGTGGTTTGGGCTACTTATTCTTTTGTGCGATTATTATTTTGGGCTGATCAGTTGTTATGGGTTCTCGACCCATAAGAATTGAGGTATAAATTGACCCCAACTCCTTTGTTATTATTAATTAAATCTTAAAACCCTTCATCTCCCAAATCATCTCTCAACCGAAAAGGAAGAAGACCACCTCTTTCATACTCTAATCACATTAAGTTGTTGTCTTGATTTGTGTTTGTTGTCTCACAGGTAAATGAAGCAAAGGTTCAATCTAATCTTTATGAAACTTGTGTTTCGAAGGAATCGACAAATAAACAGCCGAATATCATAGACTAAGTGGAATCATGGGTTATCAAGAATTCAGAATTTCGGTTGATGTTTTAGGGTTAAATGGAGTCTTCTTTCGGTTGTATATCTGAAAATTAAGATGGACCAGTTGTAGGTTTAATGGAGGTTTCTGTAATTTGGAGAAGACGACACATACTCCAAGGTGGAACCCAAGGGGTTCTCTGTCCACAGCTGTCAAAGAGCTCTCGGTTAACTTTCGTTGACCCAGATCCCTTTGCTTGACCGAGAACTCCCGTTCTCGGTAAAGTGTTGACCGAAAACTCCGTTCTCGATTAATTTTCGTTGACTTTCGCTGACTTTCATTGACTTTCGTTGACCGAAAACTCGGATGTTGACCAAGAACACACCTCGTTAACCGAGATCTCTCCTGTTGGGCCTAAAACTCTCTGTTGGGCCTAACCAATATTGTTATTATGTTTTTGGGCTATATATTACATTTTTGGACTAATTCTTAAATATTAAAGCCCAAATCATCTAATGAGTTTATAACTACTAACTTGATTTGTTTGGTGCAGTAATGGCTGATCAGACTCCGTTGAAATTTGTGGATACACATAATGTTGGTGCATGATGTCAGTAGTTCAGTATCTAGTGTCTGTAATCGTGTTAGTTGGATTTGTTTATGTGTTTTAGATAACTTGTCTCACAAGTTCGCCTGTTATAAGCGAACTTGTGGAACAAGCGAAGTTATTGACAACTTCGCCTAGCATGTTAGGCGAAGTTGTCGAATGATATATATGTATAGCTACGGCTTATTTTGACATAATGGTTCAGTACGTGTAATTGTGATTTGGCTATCACGTGTTAAGGTTGCAATACAACGTGTCTTTTGAGTATTGTAACATGTCTTTGTGCTTGGTATTAGCGTATATCGCGTCTAACACTCGTATCGTCTTACGTAGGGATTCCGCACCTACGTAATACGAGATATTTCCGTGTAGATCCGGCTGGGAACCTCAATTGGTATCAGAGCATTTGCTCATGATTGTGTGGTTCGGATTATCACACGGGTGTAGAAATCGTTCCGTTCGACTATTCGCGGGACGAGTTTACGTTGAAATACCGAGATTTTGTGTCCTACTCACCTCCCTCCATCAAAAACAACCCATTACACCTTCGGATACCTCGCAATACGTCAAAATCAAACCTGCAAAAACGTTGTGTTCATCAGGCGAAGTTGCCGCCACTGTTTGTAGGGTTTAGGCGAAGATATAAGTTTAAGCGAAGTTATCATTAACTTCGCCTACCTCACAAGTTCGCTTATCTTAAGCGAATTTGTCATCAAGCGAAGTTAACATTAGGCGAAGTTGAGAAGAAAGTGAAGTTAAGAGTTTCAGCGAAGTTGAGTATTCAAGCGAAGTTACTCTTAAGCGAAGTTAAGAATAACTTCGCCTACTGGTACTGTTCAGAATAATAAATTTTTTTTGGTTTCTTTGAGTGTTCGTTCGTATTTCTTCCAAAGATGACTTCTATAAATATTACGGAACTGGTGAAAATGGAGGTGGAAGCAGGTTCAGCTACTAAGGCTCCGAAAATGCTTAAGGGTACCGATTTCGTTGCTTGGAGAGATCGGTTTGAACAGTATGTTAGATATCAAGATGCTAAGATATGGGTGTGCATTCAAGATGGATACATTCCACCAACGGCTATGTTTGAGGGTCGTGAACAAATTAAGAAGTACAATAAGATGGAAGAGGAAGAAAAGAAGATGTATGAGGCAGAAAGCAAAGCTCATGCTGCGATAACAATGGCTCTTCCACAAGAGATTCTCCACACCTTCAGGAAATACAAAACCGCCAGAGAGCTATGGGAAGCGCTTGAAAATCGATATGAAGGTAATGTGGGGATACGTGCATCCAAGATTAAGCTACTCAAAACCCAATTCTCGGTGTTCAAGTATTTGAAGAATGAGTCACTTGATGATATCATCACAAGGTATTACCACTTGATGACCGAACTCAGAAACTATTCAATTGACTATAAGAAGAAGAGATCGTAGAAAAACTTCTTGATGCTCTCCCACCGAAATGGGAAATGTACACTGTCTTGATGAGAGAAGATAAAGAGTTTGCAAACATCGACTTGGAAACAGTAGTCAATAAACTACGAACTTTTGAACTTAACATGGTTCGAAAAGAGACACCAACTGATCAGGTTCAGGATCCGGGAATGTATGGTGCGAAAGTTACTTCAAGTTCATGTTCAAAGTCAGAATCATCTGCTTACTACTCAAAGGGAGACTCGGGCTCTAACTCAACTCATGATGGTCATGTAACTCTCAACATGGATGGTGATGTGTGTTTCATAGCTGGTGGAACAAATTCTTCTAAACCTCAAGCAATAACTGGTAGTTTTTCCTCAAATGTTCCGAGCAACAACTACTCTCAGATGCCCATGAGTGTTAAATCTACTGAACAGCAGTTTGCTCTCTATGTATCTTTCATTGCTTCTTATGAAAATTACATCAAAGGTAAAATTGTTGACCCTGCAACTTTAGACAAAGACTATGATCAGATCGATGCTGATGATCTGGAAGAGATGGATCTGCAGTGGCAGATGGCGATGATAGTAAGAAGAGTTAAAAGGTTTATGAAGAAAACTGGTAGAAAGTTCGTTGGCGAAAGACCAGGGTTTGATAAGTCAAAGGTTCGGTGTTATAACTGTCAACAGAATGGCCACTTTGCTAAAGAATGCACAAATGAAAGAGTAGAACGTAGTCAGAACAGGCCAACACAACCGAATGGGGGAAGTAATGAAAATAGGGCAATGGTATCCAGACAGAACGGGGGATACAATTGGAATTTGCAAGTTGAGGAAGTGTTCGAACAGGCCAACCTGGTTAACATCGAAACTGAAGGAAGCGACAGAGAGACAAGAGAAGATCAAGCTTATATGGCAGAGGTGAATGATCAGCTCTCTGAGGTAAGTTCTGAACTCCCTTGTATGCAATGTGAAAATCTGTCTGAACAATTGAAAACATTAACTGATCAGTTTGTTAGTTTGGACACTCAATTTATAACGTTAAAAGAAGATCATCATTACACTAAAACTAGAGAAAATAGTTATTCAGTAAAGATTAAGGCTAGTGAAAAATATATCAGAAGTTTTAAAGCAAGTCTAGCTGAAAAAATACAAGTAATTGATCTTAGCTATGAAGTGTTAGAAGAGAAAACCAAACTAATTGCTGAAAGGGATAAACAGATAGCTGACTACCAGGTGAAAGTGGTGGAACTAAACAGAAAACTTGAGCAGTTTAGAAATTCCTCTGCAATGCTTGATCACCTCGTAAATGATCAACGTTCCCCAGTTAAAAAGGGAGGAATTGGATATTCTGAAGTTCCACCACCTTATAATCATAACTATACATATGATCCTAGTAATCAGAAATCTGTTGATGTTGAGATTAGTCAGACAGTTCCTGTCAAAGTTTCAATTAAAAAACCTGAATTGAGTAAAAAAGAAACGAGTAAGCCTGTTTCGAATGTTAAGATTTCTGTTCCAAGTTCTGTCTCATCAAATTCGGACAAGACATCCGAATCTAGTGAGACAAAAGAAGAGGTAGTGTTACTAAGACGTGGGGAGGAATATAAACCTACTGAAAAGAATACCCCTCTAAACCCGTATGTCCCACCATATGTTAGACAAACGGGTAGTAATGCAACCTCAACATCAGAAACAACTGTTGAGACGAAAGTTGAACTCAGGAGTTGTTTCAGATGCAATCAAATAGGACACCTGATTGCTGATTGTCCTCTAAATCAGAGATTCAGAGGTATGAGGCCTCCTAAAACTGAGAATATACCTAACAGTAATCGTTATAATGGTAAGAATGCAAACTCATCAATGCTCAGACATTGGACTAAACCCAGATTTCAGAGAAACCAGTCTCAGTTTTTCCCAGTTAACAACCAAACCTACAGTTATAATTTTGTTAACTCTCTAAGGTTTGGAAGGCCTCATAATTAATCCTCAAGAAGGTTCCCTTTCAGGACTTACAGGAATCAACCTCAAACTGACTTTGGATAACCAAAGTACAGGGTGCAATTTAACAGATTTAATCGACCCAAGACCAATAGGTCTTGGGTCCCAAGATTTTAATCTTTTCTTTAATCATGCAGGAACAGTTGAACAGGGCTGCAAACAATCTATGGGTTGTGGATAGCGGCTGTTCCCGGCACATGACTGGTAACAAGAATTTGTTACACGAATGGAAACCTGTTCAGGGAGGTAGGGTAAGTTTTGCTGGAGAGAGTGGTGGTAGAATTACTGGGATTGGGACGGTGACTAATGGTAAAATGCAGTTAGAAAAGAAGTTGATGAGAAAATTGCTTCACAGATCATGTATGACGAGGAGGAAAATATTGTGCAACGTCCACGATACAATGAAAATCAACCTTCCACACCAAGTACAGTTAATGCTCCTGCCGCCTCTACTGAAGAAGAATTCTACAACCCTTTTCACTCTCAACAACAATCGCCCATTGATGAACTCTCTTCGAACCTGGAAGATAATCTTCAAGTCAGTTCGGTTCCGACTACTAGAGTTCACAAAATTCACCCTTTAGAGAACGTGATAGGTGATCTGTCTGATGGTGTACAAACAAGACGAAGCTTGAATGAGCACACCTGTGTTTATGCAAGCATTAAAGAAACAGGTATCATTAACGAGTGCTTGTACCTGCTTCATTAGCCAGATTGAACCAAAGAACTATCAAATGGCTCTAAAAGACAGCTCGTGGGTCGAAGCCATGCAAGAAGAGTTAGCCCAGTTCGAGAAGATGGAGGTATGGAAATTGGTTGCAAAACCGAATAATGTGCATGCGATTGGCACCAAATGGGTTTTCAAATGCAAGAGAGATGAGAAAGGGATAATTATCAGGAACAAGGCTAGGCTGGTCGTTAAAGGGTTTAATCAGCAGGAAGGAATCGACTACAATGAAGTGTTTGCTCATGTGGCAAGATTGGAAGCGATTCGTTTGTTTTTGGCATTTGCTGCACACAATGAGTTGAAGGTGTTCCAGTTAGATGTGAAAAGTGCGTTTCTTAACGGTAAAGTCGATGAGGTTGTGTACGTTGAGCAGCCTCCAGGTTTTCCTGACCCAGACTTTCCTGATCACGTGTACAAGTTAAGTAAAGCGCTATATGGACTAAATCAGGCCCCTCGTGCCTGGTACGCAACCTTGTCTGATTACTTACTTGAGAATGGGTTCGAAAGAGGAAAGATCGACAGCACGCTGTTTGTCAAGAGAAAGGGGGGAGATTTTCTTCTTGTTCAAGTCTACGTGGACGACATCATCTTTGCTGCATCAAAATTCGCCATGTGTCAGGAATTTGAAGAAGTCATGAAAAGGAGGTTTGAAATGAGCGCAATGGGTGAATTAACGTTCTTTTTAGGATTGCAGGTCAATCAGAAGAAAGATGGGATGTTCATCCATCAAACTAAATATGTCCAAGACGTTCTCAAACGCTTCAAGATGGAGGACAACACTCCATTTGATACTCCGATTTGCGTCAACCACAAGCTGGGTGCTAATTCAGACAGTGACGCAGATGTGGACCCCACCCAATATCGAGCAATCATAGGTTCTTTAATGTATTTAACTGCATCTAGACCTGAAATTATGTTTGCAGTTTGTCTCTGTGCTCGATTTCAGGCAAGCCCAAAGGAATCTCACATGAAGGGAGTGAAGAGAATACTGCGGTATCTCAAAGGCAAGCCTAAGCTGGGATTGTGGTACACGAAAGGGGGAGACCTGGACTTGGTTGCTTACACGGATTCTGACTATGGAGGTTGCAATCAGAATCGGAAGTCGACAACCGTTGGATGCCAGTTTCTGGGAGGAAGATTGGTGTCTTGGCAGTGCAAAAAGCAGACCTCTGTAGCCATTTCTACCTGTGAAGCAGAGTACATGGCAGCATCAAACTGCTGCTCCCAGGTTCTTTGGATACAATAGTAGTTGCGCGATTACGGTCTGAATTTCACTCAAACTCCTATTTGCATTGATAACGCTGCAGCGATCTCAGTAACTAACAATCCCGTAAAGCACAACAAAACTAAACACATTGACATTCGCCATCATTTTATACGGGATTGTGCTGAGAAGAAATTAATAGTGCTCGAAAAGGTTGATTCGTTAGATAATTTCGCTGATCTTTTTACTAAAGCGTTTGACAGAACTCGTTTTCAAAACCTTGTTGAGTTTAATGGGATGATCAATCCCGAGTAACCGTATTTTTCATTTTTACTTAAAAAAAAAAGAAAGAAACATCACCAACGCTTAGAAGTATGTCGGTTGCTTCAGTTTGAAGGACATATCTTCGGATGTGTTTGGTCCTCACTTCTACCAGTAGATTATGAGGATAGCCATTAACCAGATGACTGAAAGCGACTGGGGCGGTTTATGATGTGTTTTTATTCTTTCGCTGAAACTTAGTCGTTCATACTTAGTTAGAATGACACATATTCGTATGTGGTCGGTCCAGCTGATCCATTGGATCTTCAGGATAGCCGTTTACCTGATGACTTTGACTTGATCGGGGCGATAGAATTTAAAATATTTTTAAGGGAGATGATATAATTTTTCAAGTCTACAACTTCGTAAGAAGTTTCTTTTCTATGTTTAAAAGAAAATTGATCCAACCTTGGAAAATGATAGACAAACTAATTCTGTGTGCTTAACTAGTGAAGTTATTAGGTCTAAAAGACTTTAGAACAGTCATTGTATGTTATGGTAGCTTTTTATGGTGCGTAAAAGTAGAAGTGATACTAACTAAATCTCCTCGATTTAAAGTGGTGACTCATTCAGTGTTGTGCATGTCTCCATATACATCTTTTCGAATGATAGGCAGAAAAGCGATTACCCAGTCATACACGAGCCCGTGAGTGTTCTGATTCCTGTGAAGATAGTGTGTCAAGTAACTGCAGTGATCCGGATTCGGAACTTGCAGTCGTTTACTATTAGAAGCTATGTAAATCTTTATTAAAAAAAAATGTGTGTATGTGTTGTTGAGCCTTCTAAAGCTTATAATGTTCTACTTATCAATCAAGAGGCAAGAAAGAGAACGGGAAGAAGATTCTCAAGATCGAAGTGTAATTACTGTTTAATCAGACACTACGGGTCGAGGTCAACTCGGGGTGACTTGGGGAAAGCCAAATACGCTTTGAGAATAGATAGGAGACATCACAGTCTCTGATGTGTTGTTCATTTATATTTTGAGCTTAATTGAACCTAATCCGTATCACAGAAGCGATGAAAACCATACTAAGTTGTTTACCTGCTTACAACCTGTGTCTTTATGTCATAATACCGCTGAACATGGATCTATGTGACAGTCACTTAATTAGTATGATTCCTGTTCGGATCTTTTCTAAAAACATACTAGTCCCTGTCAAGACTGAAATTTGATCCCGTGTATTTTATTTCTAAATTTTATTTTACATATGTCGTGTTATGGTTTAATACCTGGTTACTTGGTTTTTGATCGTAACGTTTAATCTTTAAAGGGAGTTTTTAAAAGACAATTGCAAAATGTTCAATTTATAAAGGACCTTTGTGTAAATTTCTATACTAAGCGAACTTGTTAACAGGCGAAGTTAAGGGGTAAGCGAAGTTAAACCTAACTTCGCCTGTATAATACAGACCTATATAAAGGTCAACTTAGTCAAAACCTTTCATATTTTCAATTCAGGCGAACTTATACTCACAGAACCCTCGGCGAAGTTAAATCTCGAATCAATCCTTGTTACTTTTCTCAAATTCAATCCGTCTAAAAGGTGTGTAGGGTCGGGATAATGTATAAGTCGTCTCGATCATGTTATTTAGAAGCCGTTTTGGTCCGATTTAAGACCTCGTTCATGCAAACCTTAAACACCCACTTTTCAAACTCGTTTTAACGTGGTCGTAATCAACTTGATCGTCCAGATCTCCATAAAAACATGTTTCTTTGAGTCCACAATCATCAGACTTTCATAAATACATCTTGTTTGGCCTACTAAACTGTCACCGTTTCAGTTCAGGCGAAGTTATAGTTTAGGCGAAGTTATTCTTAACTTCGCCTAAAGTTTAACTTCGCCTGGTCCTTTATTTTTAACCAATCAGGAGCGAAGTTGTTCAAGGGGCGAAGTTGTGGTTAGGCGAAGTTATCATTAACTTCGCCTGACCCTTTATATTTTTTTATTATTATTAACTGTTATCAGGCGAAGATATAGTTAAGGCGAAGTTATTCACAACTTCGCCCTTTCCCTAAGTTCGCTTATACAGAAACAATCATAACTTCGCTCATGGTAACAGGCGAACTTGTGATTTACTTTGACGATTCTCTAACTTAGACCGTTTGTGGTGCAGATATGGCAGCTGTAGCAGGAGCCGGTGGTGACGAAGGAGGAGATAACAATCGTCAGTTTTTCCCGGGGCATAATATGTACATCACTTTGGACCCGGATGCGAGCGGTGTTGATGATTATCGCGAGATCATCTCTTTTCTTATCCGCTCGCGTATCTTCCACGCTATTACTACAACTCTGCCCATCTCTTTACCAAACATAGAAGATTTCTGGCAGACGGTTGAGTATGATTGCAGAGTCGAGCCCCCAGTTATGCGTGCAACGGTTAACAATCAGGAAGTGCAGTTCTCGTCAGAACAGATACGGGTTGATTTGCAGTTTGGAGATGAAACGAGAGATGATCCTACAGACTTCGTGCCTCCATTCAGAGATGGTGCTTTTTTAAGAATGGGCTATTCTGGTCCATTGGGGGATACTCAGAGACGCAAGGGATTTTTATTAGACCAATGGCGCTTTCTCATGCACGTGATGATCGTGTGCATGTCGGGTAGAAAGGCTGGTACGGATGGAATGGGTGCGACCATGTAGTCGGCAATGACAGCACTGACTTACAACAAGCGTTATAGCTTCAGTCAGATGGTGTTCTATGAGATTGACCGTCAGAGACAAGCGGTGGCGCGTGAGAGATTCTTGATGTATCCAAGATTCCTACAAATGATCTTGAATCACGTGGCTCCCACATTACCTCAGCGCCGTCCGATTCGGTATGTGGAGAGTGTCAGCAAGAGAATCTTCGCCCAATGTAGATCATCAAGTGCTAGAAGTAAACAAGAGCTCCGTCCTCGACATACTCCGTTATTTGGGTACTTGATCAACCCGGAGTATGTTGCAGCTCGTGGGGACGAGTTTCGGGATCCGGCACTGCAACAGGCTGGAGTACCTCAACCACCACCTGTGGTACAGCAATCTCTTCCTGCTGCTCCTGTTGTGGCACCGGAGGAACACGTCGACCTTGAAGCTGCTTTCGGCGGTCAAGGATTTTTCGATATGGAACGTGTTGATCCAGAGGAAGAGGTACAGGTCTCGGCTGCACAAGTTTCTAGTGTGGATGTGTTGATGGCAGCTACGACTGTGGCTGATTCTGAAAGAACTGATTCTGATTCCTCAGATGATGATGTTGCTGAAGCAAGTAAGATTCTGATTACTCAAGAAAGAATTCATGGGAAGAGAAATAAAGACACAGACGAGAGTGAGTCAGACTTTGAGGAGGATTTACATCGGTTGGTTCGTCGAGCGAGAAGGGCAAGAACGGGTGAAGGATCGAGAGCTGGTGAGAGCTCGAGGGTGGTTCGTTTTTCTCCACCCGCACTGTCTGGTATGACTATGGTCCCTACATCGTTGACAGTTACAGGACCGATCACCTCGGGTGTTGCCGTGTTGACTACCTCATCCTCCTTTGGCATACCACCCACTACATTTCAGCTCTCGGCTCCAGAGACTGTGTCCTTGCCACCTCCAACTCTTACTCCATCGGAGGTAGTTGCAAGATTTGTTGAGTCGACACTGGTTGCCACTGCAGGGTTGTCTGTTACGATACCACCTGCGGTTACGCTTCCGCCTGTTTCTGATGTGCCGGTTACCTTGGGAATCCCTCCGCCGTATGCTCAAGACATTTCACATTTGCGGTTTGATTTTGATGCAACCTTATCTGACTCGGAAAGAATAGCGGCTCTTGAGAGGATCATGGCAGAACAGTCGAGAATAAATTTGATCCAGACTCACGCTATTCAACGCCTTGTTGCAGAGAATCAAATACAGTCGTCTCTCCTGGTTGAACGTGGTAAACTTTTTGATGCCTTGAAGCAGTTCTTGGCATCTCAGGGGGAGAAGAGTTGTAAGGGTGATAAGCTGAGGACGAAGAAGAGGTATGATCGAGACGATGATCCCAATGCATCGAAAGGTGCAGGTGGTGAGTTGCCAAGAACTGAACAAGCTCTTGGGACTTCCATATCTCAGGGGGAATCAACGGGTGCAACTGGTGGTTCAGGGGGTGATGACGTGGTGATAGTGGATGATGATGAGGAGATGTTAAATGATGATGTTATAGGTGATGATGATGTGTTACCAGTGGAAGAGATTGAGAAGATAAGGGCTGAGATTGTGATTGACAGTGAAGTCGAAGAGGGAGAGATTGTGGAGGATAATATTGAGCATGAAATTCCAGTAGTTGAAAAGTCAGGTTTGGGTCAAGATACGGAATGTGATGAGACTGAATGGGAAGAGTAGCCAAGATGGAAAGAAGGCTACGCTCAATGGTTCGTAAAGACAAAGAAACCGGCGGTCCCTACTATGTTCAAGAAAAGTTACAACATCAAAGGGTATGCTGAATCGAAAAAGGGGATTATTTGCTGGTTATATGATGAGCAGTTGAGGCTCTTTGTGATTAAACGTTATGATGGGGTTCAATATTTCAAGAGATTGTTGAGGTCGTTGAATACTTTGCCTGAGTGTGAGGTGAAGGACTTAGCCAAGTTGGGGTTGATAAACAGGAGTGATGACAACATGGCTAGGATTATTGGAAAGATAGTCTGGAAAGAAAGCATAAAGGAGAAAAAGTTCGAGCTATTGAAACCGCAGAAGGGAAAGCTCGTTGAAGATAAAGACAGAGGAATGAGAGCTGATGGCAAGCCTTGGATGATAATGAAGTATAAGCCGATCCGGTGTTTAAAAGAAGTGCCGATGAAACAGATGCCCAAGGATCTCCTAAAGAATCTGAAATGGTGGTATGTCGATAGTGAAACAGCTGAAGCGGTCATGGAGGATGAAGATGAACAAGAGTTGCTAAGAGTGTATGATCCAATGCACCTGCTGAATTTGTCTCAAGCTGACTTGCAGGTGCTGAACGAGAAAAAGATATTCTATATTCCGGCTTGGAAAGAAGAAGCCATGAAATATCAGCGAGTAGTTACGGTTTGTGTCTGAGAAGGCGTACATGCTTGAAGACGGGTGACTCGATTTTTGGGATTACTAGACACGTGATTGAAGATGAGATATGAAGCTACTGCCAAGGGGGAGTCTGTTGGTGCATGATGTCAGTAGTTCAGTATCTAGTGTCTGTAATCGTGTTAGTTGGATTTGTTTATGTGTTTTAGATAACTTGTCTCACAAGTTCGCCTGTTATAAGCGAACTTGTGGAACAAGCGAAGTTATTGACAACTTCGCCTAGCATGTTAGGCGAAGTTGTCGAATGATATATATGTATAGCTGCGGCTTATTTTGACACAGTGGTTCAGTACGTGTAATTGTGACTTGGCTATCACGTGTTAAGGTTGCAATACAGCGTGTCTTTTGAGTATTGTAACGTGTCTTTGTGCTTGGTATTAGCGTATATCGCGTCTAACACTCATATCGTCTTACGTAGGGATTCCGCACCTACGTAATACGAGATATTTCCGTGTAGATCCGGCTGGGAACCTACACATAATATTGCTGGACACTTATATGATCCACCCCTGGCTCACAAGAAAAAATCAAATCTATGATTGTCGGTCTCAACACGTGCAGGATTTCCCACGCACTACGAGAAAACCCTGTTATATGCAAGAAGATGATCACAGAGTTTTGGAACAACTTCTCAGTCAACCAACGAGGGCCAGATGGAGTCATGTCGATAGATTCCACAGTTCAAAAGAAGCCAATTAGTATTACAAAGGCTATCATCAGAGATGTGCTATTTTTTGGTGATCAACCTGATTACCCGACAGAATATTCTCCTTCAGATGTTACTGAGATTCTCACCAGAATGGGTTACAAGGGTACTTATCCTCCGGCGATCAAGAAATATTCCACCCTTACTGGAGGTTATTAATTCACAAGTTTTTCACATGTGTGTCGGGTAGAAAAGGAGGTTCTGACAAAATAAGCCATATATAGATGTCTACAGTCACTGCTCTGATCATGGATTGGAATTACAATTATTCCAAGTTTGTTTTCAATGAAATGGTAAGCAGTCTGAAAGGGAAGAAGAAAGAGATGTTCCTTATGTATCCAAGATTCTTGCAGATGATCTTTGATTCTCATTACACCGATATCGTCAATTCTGTTAATACTTTGGATATGAAGTCAATGGGACCCAACACCTTTGGTTTAATGAAACAGCCCAGAAATGGATCCAAGATTGTATATCAGGGCCTCAATGCCCTGGTGAAACGAAAGCTGAGCCCGTTATTGCTCAGGTTGCTGATGAACATGTAGCACCAGTTCAACCACGTGCTGCAGCTTTCGAGATTTCTGATGATGAAGATAGTGAGACTGAACATCCTGAGACGGACATCGCTCCAAATGTGGAGAAATTGAGTGCTCTTGAAGCTGCCAAAGCTTTATTACAGTCAACTCCTCTGAAACCTCCTCAGACAGTTACTGAAAACATTGAAGAAGATTTGAGTGAAGAACCAACCTCTTATCTCATCCCTCGTAAACGAAAAAGGATTAATCCGAGATCTAGTGAATTGGATAGTGAAGCTTAAGCAACAACCACAACACCAGCACAAACAACAACCACCAGCCTACAACAACAAACTCATCAACCGGAGTCACATGCTCTAGAAACACCAGCTGAACAAGATGCATCTACTACAGAGCCTTTATTTCAAGATCAGATGTTTGATGACTTTGATTTTGAGACAGATATTCCCTCGGGTTTGTCTCGCCCAGCTGTTCAGGGTCAGTCAAGTTCTGGCGCGTCAGACAAGATTGCCCAAATTCTTGCCATGCAAGAAACTTAATTTCAGAACAAGGGTAAGGGAGTTATTCTTGAAGATGCTCCCGTTGATATTCATGCACTACAACGTCGAGTCTTTGAACTCGAGCAAGATTCAGTAGTCAAGGACGTACGTATTCAAGAATTGGAAGCAAGCAACTCTGAAAAGGATTCTAAAATTAAAGAATTACAGTCCAAGATGGGAGGATTAACGGCTATGTATCTTGACCTTCAACAAAAACTGGTTCAAAAGTTTGGTGATGAGTTTAAAGGCAGTGATGATGTGGCTTCTAAAACGCCCAACGTTAATCAAGGTAGGAGTTCTCCTAATCGCCCGGCTGACAACATCTATGAGTTTGAATCATTGAAACAATATATGGACGCACCACCAATCTCCAAAGAAAAATCAGAGAGTTCTGAAAAAGCTCTGGTGATGAAAAATTCCAATCAAAATGTCAAATCATCAGATCATCCAAACAGATTCATTGTTACTTTTCCTTAAGGTTTCTCATATAAGTATGGTGGCTTTTCAGGAGTTGTGTCATGAGGGTTTGATGACGAAAAGAACATGTGTTGGGTTAAGAGGAAGTCCGGGACTACTGAGTACTATAAGAAGATGAAAGATTTCGGTTTCTGGACTAAAGTGGATCTGAGTGACCTGATAAATTCTCCCTTCACCAATCCAACTAATGATAAACGTGGTAGAGATTTTTGGAACTTTCTGAGAAGTCAGGTTGATAGAGGTTTTCCAAATATGACAACTGCTGAATCCTTTTTGAAGAAAGCTAAGGGGGTCAAGGATCCAAGGACAGGGAAGACAATGGTCAACGTCATGTGGCCTGCTACAAACAAGGCCACCCACATTCCTGTACTTGATGCAATTCCAGATGGCACTTTAGACAACATGAGGTTCTAGATGTTTGATAGTGTTACTGCCACCATGGTTGTCAATTTACAAAAGGGTAAAAGGCAGTATAGATATGTTGATCCAAGAGATTTGTTGAAGTTTGGATAAAGAGATATCAAGACTCTCAGCACGTTTCAGATAATCGCTGATCCACTTTTTAAGGTGGCTGCTAAGGAATACACGAGTATGGTTGCGTCTATCATCAGATGCAAATTTTGGAATGTCGCGTTGAAAGATGTTGACATTGATTACATGGAGCATGATTTAAGACCAAGCTACAAACCAAGGGGGATATTGTTGGGCCTAGATAAACGTGGTTTGTACTTAGTCAATGTGTTTTTGGTTTAAGCTTGTAATGTGGGTCGGGTTTAATTTGTAAGCCGAGATCTCTTAAGATCTCGGTGGACTTTTGGTCAGTTTGGGCTTAGGTGTTTGGTTCCCTATATATAGTGTATGTATTGTATAGGGTTTGGTTGTTCATTCCGTTGGTTTTGGCCGTCTAAGAGTTTACTAGACGAAGTTGTAATAGTGCGTAAGAACCCAACGTATAATAATAATAATACGTGTGTTTTGAAGCATTGCTTGAGTCTCGTGTTTGTGTTAATCCGTATTCTTGAGTCATTGGGTATAGGGATTCCGCACCTATACTTGATTATTTGATATCATAATTGTAGTGATCCAGATTCGGGACTTACAAAGATCCCAATCATTCATATTCTCTAGCCAGCAATAGGAGAACAAGAAGTTGGGGAGATAACGAATGAGAAGGAGATTGTACTTTGGGATCCATTATCCTCGAATAATCAAGAATCATGGATTCACCCAATCAAGAAATACATTCAAACTGGAGAGATTCCAGCCACGGAGAATCCCAAATCTTTCAAACTCAAGGTATCACAATATATTTTATTAGATGATATGCTATAAAGAAAATCTCTTCCAGGTCCATATCTAAGGTGCATCGAGGATCCTGAAATCCAAGAGGTGCTCAAAGACTTTCACGAAGGTGATTGTGATAATCACACTGGAGGAAGAGCCCTGTTTTCTAGGATTCTTAGAACAGGATACTTCTGGCCAATAATGAAGAGAGGCGCCATGGAATACTCAAAGAAATGTGATGCTTGTCAAAGGCATGCAAACATCCTACATCAACCAGCAGAACCTGTGTATCCTATATCCTCACCATGGCCTTTCATGAAATGGGGCATGGATATTGTGGGTAAACTACCTAAGGCACCAAGAGGAAGAGTATTCATGCTTGCAATGACTGATTACTTTTCAAAGTGGATAGAAGTAGAAGCTTTTGTTCAAGTACGCGAAAAAGAGGTGATATCTTTCATTAAAAGAAATATTATTACTAGATTTGGTATCCCTTCGTAAATTATTTGTGACAATGGTTCCTAGTTTATCGGGAAAAGAACCACTAACTTTTGTGACAGCTGGGGCATCAAGATGGTTACCTCTACTCCAGTGCACCCTCAAGCTAATGGTCAAGCGGAGTCTATCAACAAGATAATCATCAACAATTAGAAGAAGAAGCTAGGATCCAAGAAAGGCAAGTGGGCCGAAGAGCTACCTTATGTTCTTTGGGCTGACAGGACAACACCCAAGAATGCAATAGGCCAAACACCCTTCTCACTGGTGTTTGGATCAGAAGCAATCATCCCTATAGAAATGGTGGTTCCTACAGCCAGAACAAGCATCCGTGATCTTGAGGCCAATGAAGAAATTCTTCTTGAAGACTTGGATACTGTTAAAGAACTCAGAGACTTAGCCAAGATCAGAATGGCAACATATCAACAAAGGTTAGCTGGGGCGTACAACAAGAATATCAGAATTAGAAGATTTCAAGAAGGAGATTTAGTTTTAAGGAAAGCCTTCCAAAACACGACCAATCTAGCTGATGGGAAGTTATCACCCAAATGGGAAGGTCCTTATCTGATTGAGTCAGAGGCAGGAAAGGGAGCATATCATTTGCTCACTATGGAAGACAACAGGTTACCAAGAGCATGGAATGCTATCCACCTCAAGAAGTACTTTTTTTTATCATGATCAATTATCATGTGAGGATCTATTATCCTTAGAGGATCAAGGATCCCAAAATTGGTAATATCTATTTGATCACTTATTCTTTTCAATTTCTTATTATTAATTCAAGGATAATATATTCTTAACAATTTGTTTCTTCCAAGTTTTAAGTTACAATGCAGGGTTCTAGTAGTTTCTTTAATGATCAAGAGGTTGGCCACCTCTCTTTCACCTCTAAGGTACTTTACAATTTCCCTTGGCCTAGCCCATGATTGGGTATGAACCCCGATGGTCATATCCCCTAAGGTTTAAAGTTTTTCACCTTTCTTATAAATTAGAGTTTCTATACTCTCGCCTGGAGCACACGCTATCCAACGTATAGTCCAGGGCAGCGGGACCAGTACACGTTTAGTGGCTGACAATTTCGTTGTTTTTGGCTATATGGAGGATCCTACGTTTTATGGTAGACGTACCATACCACCGTTTTATAACATTTTCATGTTATCCTACGTTTGGGCTAAATCCCAGTTTGGGCGAGTCCCCAGTTAACATCCTTAATCTTGGGCCAGTCCCCAGTTTGGGCTTGTCCCCAGTATTTGGGCTGTCCCCAGTTTGGGCTTGCCCCAGTTTAACACCAGTTTTGGGCTTGTCCCCAGTTCACGGGCTTGTCCTCAGTACACGGGCTTGTCCCCAGTCGCACGGGCTTATCCCCAGTTTAATGGGTTTAATCCCAGTTAACATTATAAGTTGTTTGCAACAGATTTCCTAAGTATAATTATGAGGATCAATATTGATGGATTCAAAATCCTTAACTTTCTTCTGCAAGGATCATAGAAGGATCATTACTTATGGTAACCTAAGTCTAATTAGACCTTATGGTATGATTTCTATTTGTTAATTAACGTTTGTTTGGCTAAAATCTTTGTAAACCCTTTTTACTTAAGAATTTAAAATCAATAAATTATTTTTTAGGATATTCTATCCTAAAACTTTTTACTTAAGATTATTTCTTAAAATATTCAACAAGATTAAAGCAATATAAAACATATTTTCAAAGTAATAAATAATAAGTAAATAGTCAAAAGTTTTATCTTATTAAACACAAGTCACGAGGACTTATCCAAAATCCTTAACTCGGAGTTCTCCATACGAAAGATGGACTGTCCACCCGGGTTAAGCAGGTGTTACTAACTGTTCTTAAGGTGCAGGAAAATAAAATTCAGAGGCACCAAAGCTTTCATCCCCACAAACAGAGGATCCATTCACCTTCGGTACCCCTGAGAATTGTCTTGAGGATCGGTGATCCTCAAATCCTAATTACTATTGTCTATTACAACCGAATTATCCATCAAAACATCAACATAAAAAAATGGGCACGGGCCTTGTATTCAAGATCCTTCACCGGCGTCAGCCACATCCTTGATTCCGCTAGTCCCAGCTTCGTTCTCCTCAGCCATCTCCACATCCTCATCGCCACCAAGAGCCGCCAGAGTAGTTTTCCACTTCTGCGCCTTCCAGGTCGCCTTATCGAAAATAGGATCACCGGCCTCCATCGCCATCTTAGTCCTTGCTTGCAGCACCGACCTGGCAGCCCACATCATAGCCTCTTCTGTTGCCTCTTAACTTCCTCTTGGCGCTGGGCATCTGCTGTGGATACTTGATCCTCTAGCTGCCTCTTGAGCAGGGCTAAAGCTTTATACTTGTTGACCATCGCATTCTCTAACCCGGACAGCTTATCTCTCATCTGGCTCACAATCTTTTCATATTGCTCTTTGAAAGCATTCACAGCCTATAACCAACAGTTGAGCAAGGGTTAAAAGGATATTGGATCCTCATATTCAAAATTGCAGGATACATGATACTATGAGGATCACGTCAAAGTAGGTTTCGGGCTCAGAGGTCCTCTTTCTCTTGGAAGCGGCAGAATTGGCTCTGGTAGTTGCAGTCTTAGGCTCGGAACTAGTTGCTGCATTCAAAGCTTCTTTCTTGATGTCTTGAGTGATCATACTATCGATGTCTTCCAAGGAGAACTTGCTAGCAGATTTCTGAGACTTCTTGGCGCCTACAAAAATTAAATTAACATATAAGTAGTCTATCTAATTTTATTTACTTTGAGATTATTATACTAAACTTACTTGACATATTGGAATCTGAGGAGATCTCACAAAAAGCTTCGATGAAACGGGCTTGGAAAGTTCTGACCTCGGTATCCAGTGCAAGGAACCGTTTTGTTTTCTCTTCTGTACCAGGTAACTTAGCCAAGGAAGCGAAGTTCTCAACTGCAAATAAAAAGAGGATTCAAAGTTAAATTAATAATCAAGGATCCTACCCTTTCTGACCCATTTTGAAGGAAGGTCAGCCCCTCCGGGTATGGAGTCACGTTTCACGAAGAATAATTGATTTCTCTAGAAGGAATCATTTAAAGTACCTTTTAAAATTGGATGGGGTTGTGTAGGTTTGGATTTCAAAAGGAATCGGGTTGGACCATGGGTAGTGAGAGTATACAGATGGGGCAACTCTGGAAGACCGAAGTCGATTTTTCTTCCTCAATAATTCTTTCGATGGTGTCTAACACTCTCTAAAGATCGGCATAGCCTAGATGTAGGATATGCCAGCGGATTCGAAGAAGCTTTGTGTGAAGGAAGGGAACGGATAACGATAGCCAATGAGGAAAGGGCAAGTCGGAAAACACACCCAAGTTTGTGAATAAATGTCGCAACGGACGCAGGAGTCGTACGGTCGGAACACAGTTTCTGGCATAAATTAAGAATGGAACTCATCAATTTCGGCATCTGTGAGTTTGCAGATTTCGATAGATGGATTGGCTATTAGGTTTTGTGGTTGCATCTCCGTCAACCCGGAGTCGTAGGAGGATTGGTCGGACGGCTTAGAGGGAGGTGAAGAAGACGAAGTGGCGGACATTATTATCAAAGCAAAGAAAGTAAAAGAGAAAAGAAAGGATACCTGGTGTGTCTCCTGGATATGTGATAACAAAGTAAATATAGGGACGACATATATAGGCGGTTATGATTAATATCAAGGGTTGGATAGCAAATATCTCTGGCAACCGTCTAATCACCAAGTTTTCGTAGAAGATTCAAATTTCAAAATGCCAGCTGTAAAGCATAAACACCCGCCATTTTGGGGGCAATTGTTAGGACTGATATTTTAAATACCGAGGATATGATTTCCTTGAAGATGTGTATGGATCAGTTATCCTCTTGAAGTGTTCCAGAGCCATGTCAAAGATCAAGGATCCTCAGAGGTTGGTATTATTAACAATTGTTTCATGTGTTTAGGTTAATATTCAACAGAAAGTAACGACTCTATGACTGAGTCTACCTTAAAGTTCGCTACTGGAAGCTCCTTGCACGTGGTCAATGAACGTTAGAGGAGTCATGGAAGAGTGGCGGATAGTTAGGAGTTATAGTTAAATTGTAATTTCCTTTATAAATATCGAGATAATGATCAATTAGAAGACACTTGTATTTACACACACTTAGAGTAGAGTCATTCTCTCTACACATTAGCATTCGTTGTAACATCGATCGTAATCTCCAAAACACTTGTAACCTTTTTTGTGATTAATAAATTGGTGATAGACGAGTTGTCATCACTTGGGGATTTTTTCTTTTGATCTGAACGAGATCAAAGGGTTTTTCCTCGCAACAAATCACGTTTTTCATTCCATTTTCATTCATACAATCGTTGTTATTAGCATAGCACTATACCTCACTTTTACGGATTTGGATACATTATCCTTAGCAGATTTTTGTCCAAAACAGAAAATTGACCCTGATCCGAGTACGTTGGTGCATAATCCCAACTGGAAAGGACCTTTACACTCAGGTGCTTGATCCTAGTGTAAAGAACCCTTATTTGCTCTACACAAGCTTTCATGGAATTGTATGGTTTTTATGTAGTATCTAAATTATGCGAACTCACCAACTATTAAATTAGTTAACATTATTTTATATATATGTTACAGGTACAATTATTAGAGGATGAAACGAATTAGACACTAGACTTAGGATATTTTTAATATGTATTTGAAATGTTTCATTTCCTTGTAATTTCTTTATTTGCAACAACTTGTGTACTTGACGCCTTTAAATGAATTAATGATAACATTGTCACTTAATAGTGTCACATGTGTTTTGAGAAATATGTTCGTCATACTCAGGCATTTCCGCTTAATCCGGGGTGTTATAGAAATTAAGGACTATGAAATAAAAACACTCAAAACAAACTATGATAACATTTTCAAAGATTTTAAAAAGGTAACAGAAGCTTATGATAAATTACAAAAATGTGAGAAAACCTTGTGGAACAGGATTCAACAACATGAGAAAACAATTCTCATGCTTAAGCATACCGTAGAAGATAAACAAATTGCCGTCAATCGCCATATTGATGAGAATGTCGCGCTTAATCAAGAGTTACAATATGTAAAGATTAAAAATGAACATGTTGATCTAAAACTTAAGAGTTATAAGGCATCATCATATGTAATTGATCACATAATTCCCAACAATCTTGTGTTGGTGTTGGGAATGAGCGAATGGCTTAGATTATCATTCATCCGCCTCCAATTTGGAATTCTTATATTCTAAAGCAACCTGAAGGGTTTGTAAATTGAATGTGGAAATTAACACTCCGCCGAATGATACTTAGACATTTTTGCCATATTCCATTGATGTCAACTTTGAAAAATTTGTACACAGTTCAGACTGTGAGAGTGATGTATGTGTTAAAGTAGCTGAGGATGTTTTGTGTAAGACTTGTGTGTCTGATTAACCTAAGATTGAGTTTAAAAGGTTTGCAAAAACAAGTTTTTATCACAAAAGACAAAGTCTTGGTTTTAATGGGACTAAACTAAAAGATGATTTCAAAAAGATTGTTTTTGTAAAAGGTGTAACATCTGAATATGAGAAAGAAGCCATCTTTAGAAAATAAAGTAACCAATAAGTTTTCAAACAAAAAGACAAACGCGATCGTGTTAAGAATCAAACTTCAACGGTTGAAAAGGTAGTAGACCGGAGAAGGTGCTTTAATTGCAATGAATTGGGACACATGTTCTATGCTTTTCCTAATAGATTCAAACATGATTATGCTCACAAGAAAGATGTTAAATCACATGTGAAACAAGTAAGAGTGAGACAAACAACTTCACCAAAATTTTTTCCAACCCAAATTCTTAAAAGACAAGAGGGTGTTGTTCAACCAAAAGTTTGTTTGAGGTTAGTGAGTGTTCACAAATGAAAACTAACAACTTTTATGTTAAGAAAAATTCAGTGGGTCAGAACTAGGTGGCTAAATCTAAAACAAGTAATTTAAAATTCAAGTCACCTAGTTTATTTGAATTAGTTAAATCTGAAAAGACAAATGTGTGCTCCAAAGTTGATGAATTTTGAACTGATTGTGAATATGAAGAATTTCTAGAGGATGAGTTGTGTGTTAAGATCAAACAACCCCAGACCAAAAAGGTTTGGGTTTCCTTGTTTCACTAATATGTTTACCTGATGTGTAGGGGCATCCAAGATCTAATGATTCACGTTGGATAATGGATAGTAGAGCTTCTTGTAACACCCCGACTAGAGTGGAATACGCCCGAGTGTGACATACAAATTGTTCAAAACACATGTGACACTATTAAGTGACAATATTACCATTAATAAATTTAAACATCAAGTACACAAGTTTGTAACAATAAATACAAGAACATTTACAACTTGTCAATTTATTAATATAACCTAAGTTCTAGTGTCTTCTTCATTTCATCCTCTAATAATTGTACTTGTAACATATATATAAAATAATGTCAACTAACTGAATAGTTGGTGAGTTCGCACATTTTAAATACTAAATAAAAACTTGTGAAACTCGAATCAATGTCTCGAGTGTAAAGAATAAATGAAGGTCCTTTCCAGTTGAGATTGTGCACCAACATACTCGGATTGGGGTCCCCTTTCGACTCGAAACACGATCCTGAGTGCAAAGGGGGGTGTATGATCATACTTATTGAAGAAATCCATACACGTAATCTTTGAGCAAGTAACAAGTAAACACACAAGTCTATGATGCGAATTGTAGTTTGTAATAAGAAATAATAAGCAAATAGGTTTGAATACGATATATATGTTACCCCAAAATATGTAAAAGCGTTAAAAATGGGTGTGAGAAACTCACCTTTGAGATTGAAGATAAATTAGAAACAAAAACCGAAAGTGTGTTAAATAAAACCGAATGATCGAATCTCACGAGCTAAAATAATAAAAACACGAGAATTACTAACTAATTAATGAAAATAAAATGTCGGTTTTAAGGTTCATATATTATTGTTTGTATATGTACATTTACACATTTTAACGTATATTGATTTTTAAGTCTAACGAATTTTTACGGTTTATTATTATAATATTACTTATAAAATGAATATTAAATTTGAACATATTAATTTTTTATGGGGTTTTATCTTACCGATACATTTTAATATAAATGATTGACGGTTTAGATTTCATAAAGTTACAACGCTATTATATATATACATATATATATACACACATACATACATATGTATTTATTACAAGTTTTAACGAATGTTTCGGGTTTTCAATAGCTTGTTATTTGGATAAAAATGCTACTACAAATCTTAAACTGATTTTTAAGTGATTAAAAATAATTTTATTTGATATAAAATTATTTATAAAAATATATATGGTTTGTTATAAATAATAAATATGATTTACAAAAAATATAAAAATATGGTGCAGTGACCCGAGTTCGAACCCGGGTCCCCATGGCGACAACAAGTGTACACAACCACTGGACCAGACTATTTTTGTGTTATAAGTTCAGAAACAGAAAACATATCTATAATAACTTCTAGTTCATCATTTTCACCATAAACCCTAGGATTCAATTCTCCTAATCTGTTCCATGTTTGATTGATTTATGTTAGGGGTCTTGTTAGACGCTTAAAAACAATGAGAATCCATATTTTACTTACGTGATTTGGTGCCAGAATGATGGTAAACAAAGCTTGGCTGGAATTAAACATGGATGAACAATTTGAGGATATTAGAGAGTTTTTTTTGTGTGTAATATTATCTTTGCAGCAGGTTTAGATGACGATTAGGGTAATTATTATAATTCCAATTGAACCGATTAGTGTTTAATTTGAGTTATTACGACTTGATTATAATCTGACAGGTTTAGTGATTAATACCAGTTAATTAGAGCTAATGACGAAACTAATCACATAATAAGTTTAGTTAAAGTGGAGAAGTTGTTTGGTAAAAATTAACGGATTAAATGAGGTGTAAATGCGAATAGCAAATACCGCCTAACAACGGTTTATTATCCCTAATACGCATGATGAAGTGCCATTCAATAACATCATCCCCTCCAACTCCCTTACTTGAAAATGATTTAGGTGAACTATCATTTAACCTTTTGCCACAAATGTCATGTTAAATCAAAAGACACAGAGTGATCATTCTCTGTTGATTTAACTTATCAGGCCTTAGACATTTAACTCTCAACGAATAAGAGGGACAAATCCCCTGTTGACTACTTACGTCTCTCACTATAACGTTGTACTACACTTGAGCTTAGCCTTATGTACTGACATATTTCAGAATAGCCAAGAACTAAGTCAAAGTTAATAGTCGGTGGATATCAAGACCCAATATGTATCTCAGGTCTAAGGATACTATGATTTTCCCCTTTACTCAAATTTACTTATGATCACAAATCACAAGGATTCCATGCTGTAAAATTGAGGGCGAGTCAGTCCAATATTTATCCCATAAATATCTATGTACCTTGGCAGCAAAACCTTGCTATATTCATACCTTTTGAATATCTACCAATCCAAGTTCATAATAGTCTTACCTTCATACTTGTTCCCACAAATATGATCGACTACGAACATTTTGAATAATTAACTTATTCATGGATTTAAACAAGCTAAAATGGAACATAACTCAAAAGCATAAGCATAACCAAACCATATGATTGAGTCAAAATAACAATTGTTCTGATATCCAAATACAAAAGTTTGATCAAATCCAATCACTAGAATATATATGTCCTAAGGCACAAGTATGACCTTCACGCTTTGGCCTTTCAAGGAGCTTTGTGAGTGGATCCGCAATGTTTTGATCAGTGTGAACTTTGCGAATACATATCTTTCCTTTTTAAACTTCATCCCTTATGTAGTTGAATCTTCGCTCAATGTGCCTTGTCTTTTGATGTGCATGGGGTTCCTTGATTTGAGCAATCGCACCCTCGTTGTAACAAAAGATCTCTAGAGGGTCCTGAATGGTACGGACTACCCCTCGATCGGCTACAAACTTTCTAATCCATGCAGCTTCTTAAGCTGCCAATGAGGCGGCGATGTATTCAGATTCAGTGGTGGAAAATGCTACCACATCTTGTTTTGCGCTCTTCCAAGAGACAACCCCACCATTAATACGAAAACATATCCTGATTGTGATCGAGAATCATCTCGATCAGTTTGGAAGCTCGCATCAGTGTAACCCTTTACAATGAGTTCCTCCTCACAAGAGCCATATATTAGAAATATCCTTAGTCCTCCTAAGGTATTTCAATATGCTCTTAACAACCATCCAATGGCTTGTTTCCTGGTTTTATTGGTATCTACTTGTCATTCTCAAAGCGCATGACACATCCAGACTAGTGCATATCATGGCATACATGATGGATCCTATAGCAAATGCAAATGGGATTCCATTCATTTTGTCTTGCTCATTCTTTGAGCTTGCACATTGAGATGTACTCAATATTGTTCCTCTTTGAATAGGCACCAAACCTTTCTTAGAGTTGTCCATCTTGAACCTTTTCAAGATTTTGTCAATGTATGCACTTTGATTCAAACCTATCAACCGCCTTGATCTATCCCTATATATCCTTATTCCCATAATATAGGCGGCTTCACCAAGATTGTTTATGGAAAAACAACTTCCAAGCCAGGCTTTTACACCTTCCAAGGTTGGAATGTCATTACCAAACAATAGTATATCATCGACATATAATACCAGAAAGGTAATGGTGCTCCCATTAGCTTTCGTATACACACGAGCCTCATCAATGTTTTTGATGAATCCAAATTTCTTAACTTTTTCATCAAACCGGTGATTCGAACTTCTAGATGCTTTCTTCAATCCATAGATCGACTTCTTTAACTTGCATACTTTGTTAGGATGTTGTGGATCGACAAAACCTTCAGGCTGAATCATATATACATCTTCCTCAAGATGCCCATTTAGAAAAGAAGTTTTGACATCCATTTGCCATATCTCATAGTAATAATATACGGCTATGGCAAAGAATATCCTAATAGACTTAAGCATCGCAACATGCGAAAAAGTTTCATCATAGTCACCCCTTGAATTTGAGTTAAACCTTTTTCTACAAGTCTAGCTTTATAAGTATCCAAGTTTCCATGCATATCAGTTTTCTTCTTGAAAATCCACTTACTTCCAACCAGATTGGAAGTTAGAGGTGGTACAACCAAGTCCCATACTTGGTTGTCATGCATGGATTGCATCTCAACGTTCATGGCTTCCAGCCATTTATCACAATCAGATTGTGACATTGCATCTCAGTATGTGATGGGTTCATCCGAATCTACCACATAGCATCCATCCATGAAAAATCCATATCTTTCTGGTGGGGTGCTAATTCTACCAGATTTGCAAACGTTTTGTGTGTCTTTATCAACTATTTGATCATTCTCAATAACCTCTTGTTGATTGCTAGTGTGAACCGAACGTGTATCAGCTTATGGTTCTCGATCCTCTTCGAGTTCCACAGTTCTATTAGTTCCTTCCATAAGGAACTTTCTTTCTAAGAACTCAGCCTTTCGAGCAATAAACACTTTATGCTCGCTTGGTTTGTAGAAATAATATCCCATCGAATCCTTGAGATATCCTATAAAGATACACTTAGTGGATCGGTAATCCAGTTTGTTTTGGGTGTTGTTCTTGACATAAGCCTCACAAACCCATACCTTTAAATATGATAACGATAGAACCCTTCCATGCCATATTTCAAAAGGTGTCCTATCCACTTTCTTGGTTGGTGCCATATTTAGAATACGGGCTGCGGAGATCAATGCTAAACCCCAAAATGATAGAGGTAATGTGCTTCTAGCCATCATAGATCGAACCATATCCAATAGAGTTCGATTCCTTCTTTCGGACACACCATTATGTTGCGGTGTTCCAGGTGGAGTAAGTTGTGAGACAATCCCACAGCTCCTAGGATGATATAGAAACACATCATTGAGGTATTCACCTCCTCTATCGGAACGAAGTACTTTGATTGTTTTATTGAGTTGATTTTGTACTTTAGTTTGGAAGACTTTGAACATTTCAAAGGCTTCATCTTTGTGTCTTAACAAGAACACATACGCATAACGACTATAATCGTCGGTAAAGGTAATTAAGTATATTTTACCATTCCTTGTCATTGTCTAAAAAGGACCACAGACATCCGAATGTATGATACCTAATAAATCTTTCGCCCTTTCATTAGTTCCACTAAAGGGCTCCTTGGTCATCTTTTCCAATAAACAAGATTCACATTTATCAAATGAATCATCATTTGTTTCCAAAAGACCATTCTTTTGAAGTGTATGAATATGATCCTTGTTTATGTGACCAAGGCAACAATCCCAAAGAAAGGTCTTACTCAAATCCAATTTGACCAAGTATAAAGCTGTTCCACCTCCATTCAACAACAACTTTTTACCCAAAGTTGACAAAGAGAAGAAGGATGGTTATCTCAAGTAGTTCAGAGAAGTGTTTCAAGATAAAGAGGAGTTTGTTGATCTATATAAGATGGTTGAAGTGAATGAAGAGGGAGAATATGTTGTGAAGGAAGAAGTGAAAGAAGATAAGTCAATTGAAATTCAAGTATCTGAAGTTGAATTTGACTCTGAAGATCTAAATGCTGATGATTTAAGTGATTTGAGTGATCAAATCACTGATGAAGAAATTAAGGCTGCTGAAAGAGGTAGAAGGTATAAGAAACCAGATTCAATTGAGAAATTACCACACCTACCACCAATGACACCAAAGATGAAGAAAATAAATGAAAGACTTAGAAAATAACATGTGTCTTTTGACATATGTGAAAGGTCTAAAGTTAGCTATAATGCAGTAAAACCTCCAAGCGAGGCCAAGCTGCAAAGAATTAAAGACAACAACAAGAAGAAAGTGGCTGAAACAGTTGTATGTGACAAATTCATTCCAATTTACCCAATATTTTCAAGTCATGAAGTATTTGACATTGGGGAAGTGGAAACCATGGAGGAATATGATAAGAGATAGTCAAGGCACAAAGGAAGCCTAGATGAAGAGCCCATGAATATGAAGAAAATTGTCTTTGTCAAGGAAAGGTTGAAAGAAATGATATCAAGATTGATAAATTTGTTCCTTTCTCAATTGACTTTGATGGTCTGAAGACTCAAAAGACACTTGGAGTTGATCCACCAAAACCAAGTGAAAGGTTTAAGAAAGGAGCCGACCATGAAAAATTCAAAGGAAAAGTGTGGTGCAAGATATGTGATGAGTATGGTCATCAGACTGACACATGCAATGATAGACTCAACTTTAAACCTTTCCATGTTCCAAATGAGACAAAGTTTGGACAAAACTTTGTTCTCTATAACTAAAATATGAAGAATACTTGGGAAGGGGAAGGTGAGTGAAAATGAGAAAAGGAATGAGTCTGATCTGGAAACTGAAAACAAGACTAACAAAGAGAAGAGAGCTGATGTGAGATTTGGGAAACCAATTGATAAACAAAGTAGAAGAAGTAAATCTCTTAAGAAGACTGAGTATGTGAAGAAAAAGAATTTCCAACCATTGAGAATCATTCCTAACAACGAAACAAAATCAGTTAAGTCTGATGATTCTCAAGGATCTCCAAACAATGAAAAGAAAAGAAACAAAGGTGTTCTTCCTAGAAAGAAACCTACTGAATTAAATGGAGATGAGAAATTTTTGTTGAAACATGGTTATGAACCACAAGGTTTTCTTTGGAAACCTAAAGTTGATAAAAAAGAGGAGATAAGTTTGGATGTGAGAAACTTTTCAAGCAAAAAGGACTATGTTGTTCAAGAATGTAACAATGAAGGTTCTATGTATGAAAACACAACTTCATTTGTGAAAACTCCAAGAGAGTATGGATATGAAACTGATGATTCAAATCACATTAAAATTACCCATGAAGACCCTGAACCCATAACACTCACTCCTAGTGCTGCAAGTGAAAATGAATCTGATGATTTGCAAGTTTAAGTAGCTGGCACTTCATCACCTAACTAATCACTTTCTTTGTATTGTGCAGGAACAGTCCACTACACTTAATGAAGTATGGTATTTGGACAGTGGGTGTTCTAGGCACATTAATGGTGACAAAAGGTCACTTGTCAACTATGAAGAAAAGTTTGAGGAACCAGTGGCATTTGGAAGTGATGAGAATGGAGGAAAAATTGTTGGAAAAGGAATTTTGACAAATGGCAAAGTTACTTTTGACAATGTTTTCTATGTTGAATGGCTTCAATATAATCTTCTGAGTATATCTCGGATGTGTGATAAAGGTTACAAGGTTGGCTTTGGTGATTCTCACTATTTCAACTTAAGGCCTGAATATGTTATTCCACCTGACATGATCATGATGATGGCCCCAAGGAATGGAAATTTGTATGAACTGAACATGAAGGATGTTGTTTCTAGGGTTGGCACTAGCTTTGTTTATAAAGCCACCGAAAATGAGTCAAAGTTGTGGCATAGGAAACTCTGCCATGTCAATCTGAAGAACATGAATAAGTTAGTCAAAGGTGAGCATGTCATTGACTTACCTACAAGAGAGTGCCAAGCATTATGAAGAAAAGATATTGTCTTGTGTCATTGATGATTATTCAAGATATACTTGGGTCTATTTCCTAAGTACCAAGGATGAGGCTGCTGAATTCATTATGAACTGTGTTAACAGAGTGGAGAATCAATTGAATAAAAGGGTTAAGGTGATGAGAAGTGACAATGATACTGAGTTCAAGAATGGGGTTATTGAAGAAATCTGCAACAACAAAGGAATACTTCAACAATTCTCAGCTCCTAGAACTCCTGAACAAAATGGTGTTGTTGAGAGAAGAAATAGAACACTTATTGAGGCAGCAAGAACCATGCTTGCTGATGCTAATCTACCTGTCACATTTTGGGCCGAAGCAATTAACACAGCATGCTATGTTCAAAACAGGGTACTGATAAACAAAAGTCACAACAAGACTCCATATGAAATTTTCAATAACAGAAAACCCTATATCAAGTTTTTCAAAGCATTTGGATGCAAATGTTCTCACTTAAAAACAAAGGATTACTAGAACAAGTTTCAAACTAAGTCCTTAGACTGTTTCTTTGTAGGCTATTCTACACACTCAAAGGCCGACAGAGTGTATGTGAAAGATCACTTGGTTGTAGTTGAATCCTTAGATGTAGTTTTCAATGAAAACCAATTCAACACAGTTGATGGTGCATCATGGTTATTTGATTTATAAAGATTGATAAAGTCTTTCAAGATCTACCATGAAGACTATGATGAAACCTTTCTGAAAACCAATGTGCTTGAAGAGTCAAAACAAAAGAAACTGGATTTGGAAAAGCTGTGGAAAAGGATTGCAAGAAAAGAAAAGAAATACACATTCATAGAGAACTCCTCTAGGACAGATGTTGATCAAGCTCAAGATGACAATCAAGTGAACAATTAAAGTCCAGTACAAGATCAAGCAAATGATGTTCAAGACAATCAAGAAATGCAAAATGATCAAGTACAAGATGAGGAGGATTCAAGCAATCAAAAGAAGAAGCAACTGCTACAAGTTCAAGATTTCAAGACTTATTTGAAGAACTGAGATTAGGAAACAATGGTGCATCCACCTCAAGACAGATCAACGAGGAGACACCAGTAGTTGATGATTCTTCACCTGATTTGAGCATTGAAGATCCAGAACTCAATGAATCAAATCTTGACACAACTGTGTCTACTATGTGGTTATTCAAACCCCCTATGTTGAAAATAATCATCTGGCTGAACACATCATTGGCAATATACATGAAAGGGTCACAAGAAGTCACTCTGAAACTGCAAATATTTGCTTGTACTCCTGCTTTGTATCCCAAACAGAACCAAAGAATATTGTTCAAGCTATTAGGGACAATAGTTGGGTGCAAGCAATGCAGGAAGAGTTGGCTCAATTTAGAGATCTACAAGTTTGGGAACTTGTAGACAGGCCAAGAAATAGACATGCAATTGGTACAAAATGGGTGTTCAGAAACAAAAGGGATGAAAGGGGTATTGTGATAAAGAACAAGGCTAGACTTGTAGCATTGGGCTGCCTTCAGGAAGAAGGAATTGACTTTGATGAGGTCTTTGCACTAGTTGCAAGACTAGAAGCAATAAGAATCTTCTTAGCCTATGCTGCCTCAAAGAATATTAGGGTATTCCAGCTTGATGTCAAATCTGCCTTCCTAAATGGAAAGATAGAAGAGGAGGTATATGTTTCTCAACCACCAGGTTTTGAGGATCCTATATATCCTAAGAGGTTGTATAAATTGAACAAAGCGTTGTATTGACTGCATCAGGCTCCTAGAGCATGGTATGAGGAACTTCTAAAACACCTACTTGAAAATGGTTTCCAGAGGGGAGCTATTGACAAGACCCGCTTTTACAAGAAGAAAGGAAAAGATTTGCTCTTGTTACAAGTCTATGTGGTCAACCAATGAAAAGATGTGTATGGAGTTTGAAGAGGTGATGAAATCCAAGTACAGTATGAGTTCAATGGGAGATATGAACTTCTTCCTTGTCTTACAGGTTCAACAAAAGGCTGATGGGATTTGCATTTACCAGTCTACGTATGTATAGGACATACTTGACAAATTCAAGTACAATGATTTGAAGACAGCTTCAAATCCTATGGATTCAAAAGAAAAGATGGTAGCTGATGAAAAGGGGGAGCCAGTGGATGAGAATGAATACAGAGCAAGAATTGGATCACTGATGTATCTAACTACTTCAAGGCCTGATATCATGTTTTCAGTTTGTGTTTGTGTTAGATTTTATTCAAGCCCCAAGGTCTCCCACATGAATGCTGTGAAAAGGATCTCAAATATTTGAAGGGAAGACCTGACTTGGGAATTTGGTATCCAAAGAACCAGTCCTTTGATCTGACTGCCTACACAGACAGTGACTATGATGGATGCAACATAAGCAGGAAGTCAACTTCAAGGGGATGTCAATTTTTGGGTGACAGATTGGTGTCATGGCAATGCAAGAAGCAGACAACTGTCTCAAGCTCAACTGCAGAAGCTGAATACATTGCTGCATCTGCCTCCTGTGCACAAGTCCTTTGGATCTAAAATCAGATGCTGGACTATGGTTTGAACTTTCTAAACACCCCTATTTACATTGATAACACTGCTGCATCTTTCATTGTTAAGAATCCTGTGCAACATTTCAAAACCAAGCACATTGAAATCAGACATCACTTCATAAGAGATTGTAGTGAAAAATGATAAATTGAAGTAACTAGAGTTGATACAAAGGAGAATTTGGCTGACATATTCACAAAACCACTTGACAGAACCAGGTTCAATTTTCTTCTAAAAGCCCTGGGAATGATCAAATCCAATGAAGTCTGATTTATGATGTGTGCTTGACTGTGCAAACTGACTATTTTTTCAAAGTTTTGATTGAATGTTGTTTGTGTGCATGTGATTGAATATGATGTTTTTCATGTCAACTGATATGTGCTTTATCTAACTATGTGTGCAAATTTTGGTATCCTTGATACTTATGCATGATTATTAGTTGACGTGTATGTGATGTCATGATGAGTGCTCTTGATTTGAATTACTTGATTGTGTAAGCTTATCTGACATCCTTGTTTAATTGCTTGATTATGAGTGTTATCTGATCATATGATGTTATTAGGATAGGCTAGACTTTGAATGTTAGTACTATCTGCTTGTCTTGATGATGTTAAGTATGATTAAGATTTGAATATGTTACAACTGTTTGTGTCAAAATGAGTTTTTATGACAAAATTAAATGATAAAATGAATTTTCCAATGAATTTTGCATAATCACACTATTTTGGGTCAAAACATGAGCAAGTTGTTTATGGTGCAGAGAAATGATAAGACTATTCAGTTCAAGCTTTAAAGATGCTTACAAGAAGGTTTTTTTTTTAATATAAGGTCTCAAAAGAATTACTTTTGCTTAAAAAGTATGTCATTTGCTCAAGTCTGAGGAGCATATACTTGTATGTGTTTGGTCTTATCATCTACTTGTAGATTTGAAAGGATAGCCATTAGTCCACAGATTGAAAGTATTTTGGGCAATTGTAATTTGTTCTTTCACTTAAAACTATGCCGTTGACTCTAAGCCTAAGGGACATATACATATGTGTGTGTTTGGTCATGCAGACTACTTGTAGACTGCCAGGATAGCCATTAACCTATAAGCTAATAGTAATTGGGGTGATTGACCCTGTTAAACTGGGAAATGATAGTACATTGACTACTTAGCCAATCATATGGATTTAATAAGCTGAAAGGACACTTAGTATAGTCATTAACATGTATGGTTACTTTCCCATGATGTGTAAAATGTAAGGTGATATAAACATAAAGAAACTGCTAAGATTTATGTGGAGTTACATTGTTGTCTATGCATGTTCCAAGATAAATCTTTCCAAATGATAGGCAGAAAAGTGAATATCCGGTCATACACGAGCCTGTTGGTATTTGGTCCCCAAAATGAAATATCTTATTGAGAATGACAAAGAACAAAAGTGAACAAGTTATTTTAAATTTTTAATCAACCAAATGTTGCTAAATGTTCACAAGTTTTGAGAAAAACACAAACATGAGGGTTAATAACAGAACTACAGGGGTAGAGGCAATAATATAAGTCCTTTAACATCCTGAATGAAAGGCCTGTTATTTAACTGTAAGTCCAATGTTCAACCTCAAATATGTTTGCTGATTTGAAAAGAAATATCAAATAAATAAATTCTGTCATTAAAAAGGTTTTAAACCAAATCCAGGGGGTTAAAGTCAAATCGGGGTGATCTGGAGAAAGCCAAATAAGCCTTGAGAATAGATATGGAACATCAGAAAACAATATGTGTTATCCATTAAATACTATGCATATTAATTGAACATTAATCATATCACCAAGGAAATGAAATTCATGCTAAGTCTAGACCAGCTGTTAACCTATCTATGTTGTCATAATAATGCTGAGAATGAAGTAGTGAAAAAGCTACTTAGTCAATATGATCCCATACTTGATATCTTTTTAGTAGAAGAAAGAAATTGTTTTGAAGAGAAACATGACTAAAATTTGATCTCTAAATGCTCCATTTGCTCTTAAACAATTATCTTTAATAAAAAATATAGTTGATAATTGGTTTAAGTCAAAAAGAGTTGTATTTTGCCTCAAAAAGGTTGAATAAGTATTTTCGGGCAAGGTTTGATGTTTTCTAACCTTCCCGAACACAACAGTTGAATAAGTATTTTCTGGCAAGGTTTGATGTTTAATAACCTTTTCGAGCAAGCTTAGTCACTTTGGATGAAGTTTATGATTTTTGGGCATGCTTTGAAGTGTTTACACTTTCCGGGTAGAGTATACTTAAAATTAAAACTTCCCGAGCATGCTTGAAATCTAAAAATGAATATGTGGTCAAGCAACCTATTAACAAATATAAATTTTTCGGGCACACTCAACTGATATTTCTTGTTTCTAGCAAGCTTTGCATCTTATATGCTGCATATGATAATTCTAGCAAACTTTTATTAATAAAGGTTTTCGAACATGCTTTATGTTTTTGCACAACTATCTACTAGCAAGCTATTTAATATGTTACTATTCACTAGCAAGCTTTGTGAACTTAGCTTTAGTCTACCGAGCAAGCTTTGTGATTTTAAGTATGCTAGAAAACTTCACACACTAGTACACTTAATAATTAGAGTGAATATGTTTCTTTGAAATTACAAGTGTTTTTGGGAAAACCTTTTTTTCCGAGCACACTTTATATTTCGGGCACACTTTGAATTTTCAAATTTTCCCCTAATATACTTGGGTAATTTCTAACTAACTTTCCGAGTACACTTTGTGTTATGAATTCCCTTATAGCACACTGTATTCTCTAAGATTTTCGGGCATACTTTGCATCAAAGAATACTTGACTGATTTTTTTTTAACTGTACTTTTCAGGGTAAGGTTAGTGATTAGATGAATTATTCGAACAAGGTAAGTAAATTAGATGTATGTTATTTGGGTATCTGAGTTGATTCCTAGCAAGGTTGCCTGCTTGATATTTAATACTTGATTATATTAACTTGTGATTTAGTTCTCAAGCAATCTTGTATTTCAAGTAAGCTTTCTTCACTTTAAACTTCTAATTTATATCAATCTATATCGAGTAAGCTTTGAGTAAGTGGAATATACCAAGAATGCTTTGCAAAACTCACCATGACAATTTCCGAGCAAGGTTTGCTAAAATTGCTAATTTGGAGTTGGATTTTTTCAAATATGTAAAAAGTTAAATTGGATAAGGTTACTGTTTAACAGATAATAACTCACTAAACGACAAAATGCATTTAAAACCCACTTTCAAAAGGTATATAAGAGGGAGTGAGAGATATTTTTCAACATTATTTTCCCTCTCTCTCTCCTTCCACTGCTTACTCAAAGAAACCCAAACCGACCTATCGCATTCACTATAATCCAAACCCTAATTGTACCATCCCTCTAATTCCGACTCGGTAAGCAATAATAATGTGTTTTCCGGCCACGATTAGATGATAATAGGCTTTGATTATGTATTTTTGCTAACGCTCTGTTTTGTGAGTAGGTTATAAACTTGTCGAAGAATAGGTTCTTAATGATATTTCTCTCTTTCTTCTTCAATTTTATAACTTGAAATTGCTTAAAATAATGAACTTTTGGGCTAATTTCACTTTGAATGTGTTTGATTGTGTTTTTCAGATATGGCGGACCCAAATACTCCTAAATGCTTCTTTAAGCAGAAACACAACATGTGCGCTCTTTTACAAGTCACGCCAGATAATGAAAAAGTTGCCTCAATTAAACGATGGTTGCAAAGATCCAACATCCGATTTGCACTAACATAAAATCCTGTAATTTACTGGAACCACTCATTGGATTTTTGGAGGTCGGCAACGTCGATTGATGGTGTGAATGGCCAACGAATAGAAGCCACTGTTGCTAATCATGAAATACGAGTGGATGAGGCCGTGATTCAAAGGCGTATACAATTTAATGATGATAACCCTAACCCAATCCATCTTACAACAGCTCAACTATACAAAATTTTTGTCAAGTGTATGGGTTATCAAGGGGACACACATGACGGGCAATTCCAAAAGGGCATGTTCCCTACTATTTACAGATTTTTGATCCACCACGTCATACAGGGTTTTGCACCAACGAAAGGGTCTTGGACCCTCATGAGCAGGGATTTGGCAAAGACCACTGTTGCAGTACTATTTAACTATCCATTCAACTTTTCAAGAATGATATTCGAAGGATTATTTCAAAATATGAATAAGTCAACCAAGCAGAAGTTCTTGGCTTATCCGAGGTTCCTGCAAATCATTTTCAATAAAGAGTTGGAGAACTTACCAACTACAGGAACCACACATCTCCTGCAAAATCCAGATACATTTAAAAGAATGGAGAATCTGGCTAGCACAAGCAGATTTAATCCAGAGGAGGTGTATGAAGAGCTACCCTGATTGATGTTTGATGATATACTAATACCTCAGTTGCATGTGCTATTATCTGAAGTTGAGGATGTTGCTGGAGGTAATGATGAGAGTGATGGAGGGGATGACAGTTCTGATGATGAGAATGATGATGATGTTCCTGGCAATTTGGATGGAGGAGATGCAAACTTTGAGGTAATTGCACAACCTCAGGGGGAGCATCAAATGATACCTGAACAACCTTCAACACCATTTGGCACTCCACCACAAACACCACCCCACCCACCTTCACCCATTGACCAAACCTACCAAACACCACCACAATCACCACCTCAAATCTCCAAAACCTCACCTAATCAAACACCGATTCTTGCTCTAACCCATACTGAACCATTACACCAATCTCCACCTCAAACCAGATCCCAAACACCACCTCAAACCCTAACCCAAACCCCACCTGAATCAACTACACCACCAACATTTACCATCACCCACACCAGAACACTATTATTACCAAACATCAATACACTACCCTCCACTAGTGAAAACATTTTTGAAGAAGCAAACCCAAACATCACTCAAACTACCCAACCAAATGACTTTAAACCTGAACCATTTCACATGTCACCACCCACTACCCCTCCCCACGTTTCAGGACTCTATAAAAGAAACTTTGATCTAATCATTGAAGTAGTGAAGTTAAGAAATGAGAATGAGAAGTTGAGATTGGAGAATGTAGATTTGAATATACAGTTGGACCTGGCACAATCCAAAATTCGAACCCTGGAGCAAGAGGTTGAGAAGACCTCAGCTGCCCAAAACAGGGGGGAATATAAATAGAGCAACTGATGTTAATGAGGCTGATGATGTTGATGATGTTGAAATGGTGGATGCAGAAGTTAAAACAACTGATGTTGATGGTTTGACCTGTTTGTTAAATGCATATGATGATGAAGAGGACAGTGAAGAAAGGAGGATTGATGATGTTGAGTATGAGGCTGATAAATCCGAGGGTGATGAGCAAAACTATGATGCTGAACATTAAATTTTGAATGTGATAAACAGAGATGAGGAAGATGGAAGAGGTGAAAAGGAGACTGTGGTTCAAGATAAATTGACTAATGTTGAAGAAAATGTGGCTACTACTGATGTTGCCACTGATGTTCTGACTGATATCTTGACTGAAGGTTAAACTGAGGTGATTATTGATGGCAATGCTGCTACTGAGGGAGGAGCTTACACTCACCGAACCAGAAATTCAACAACCTGAAAGCTCCAAGAGGGTAGAGTATGATGCAGAATTGGAGGCATTAGAGCATTCTCATCCCATTCTCCATCTCTATCACTATAATCACACTAAAAAACACTACATTTCTCTCTCTTGTTTAATTAAATAATATTTTTTATACATTTATCATTACAGTTTTCTCTCTCCTCTACTCACAACCAATCCAATAAATATTAAAAAATAAATAGGGGCAAACAATGTTCCCCTAATGTTTCCCCAAATTTACAAAAAATCTCTACATTTCTCTCTCCACCCTATAATTTATACTCATAATCACTCACAATCTCACCTAATAATTTGCAAACTCCCCACACATAATTATAGGGGATGGGATGAGAATGCTCTTAGAGAAGGAAATTGATGAATATCAGTCTGAAAATGAAGAAGATTTGAAAAGAAAAATGGATAAAGGAAAATCAAAGGTTTATGAGGAAGAGCCTATTAAGACAAATCTTGTGAAAGAAAGATTGATTGATGAAGAAGAAGAAGAAGCTTCTGCAGCTGCCAGAAGGGAATTTGAGAATGTGGTAAGAGAAACAAGAGAAAGGGAGATAATTGCCCAGATCTTGTCTCCTGAAGAGCTGGCAGAGCAGGAAGCGTTGATTGATCAAGCCAATGTTGCTAAAGTAATTAATGAAGAGGAGGTTGATGATCAAGTGGTTATTGAAGCTTTGATAAATTTGAAAAGAGCTGAGGAAGTGGACAACTCTTTGGCTATGGTGGTAAGCTTGTTTCAAACTCAAAATCAGCCACAAAATGAAACAACTGAGACAGCTGAGCCAACAAAGGTGAATATGGAGTTAAATGTGGAAGAAGAATTTGGAGAATTCATAGCTTCAATTTATGCTAAGAAATGGGCTGAACAGATCAAAGATGATATTAGACATAACCCAAGTGAATGGAAATGTGTGGATGATCCAAAATATGGGAAAAAATATTCAAGAAAGAGGGATCGATCTGAAGAACAAGAACCAGCTGGAAGAGCTGAATCTGTTAAAAAGGGAAAATGGGATGAGAAGAACAAGTACTTTGTAGAAACCCCTGTTGATGAAGAAAGTCCACTAAGGCCAACTCCTTTGCAGACATTAAGACCAGAAGAATTTGTTCAAGGGGTACCTAATGTTCCAATCCCTGAGAATCCAACTCCTGATGAACCAAAGATTGATGTTGCAGATGAAACTACAGAGGAAGAGGATGAAACTGATAATGATAATGAAAATGATCAGGGCCAAGGTGTTGAAAGTGCTAATGTTTTGTCTCCACAAGTTACAATGACTGAAGAACAAAGGGCAAACATTGAGCAAAGTCTGTTGGATGCTAAAAAGAAAAATCCTCTAGTTATGAAATTGAGAAGTTTTGGAATAAGTTTTGAAACCTTATCTTCTTTAAATGATGATGAGTTGCAGAAAAGATTGGACAAAGAAAGAGATGTCATTAAGAAGAAGATGGAACAAAAGAACAGAGATGCCCAGAAATACAGAGATTATTTGAGTAAACATGGGTATTCTAAAAAAGACCTAATTCACTTCAAATTTGAGAAGCTAAGAGAAGCCTATAACAACACCAGAGAAGAAATAAAAGAAAAATTTGTGAAAGAAAATGAGGCGGCTGAAAAGCTTGAAGCTTTAAAAGAAAAGTTTGGAGGAATGTGTGGATACTTGTTGGAGAAAGGGATGAAACCTGACATGGCTGAATGTTTGGACAAGGCTACAGTTGAATAAATTTTTAACAACATGAAAAGAAAGGAAAAATTAAAAAGGGTACAACCTGAACCCTCATCTGTGCAGTCAAGGAAAGATGAAGATAAACCCCCAACAAAGAAACGAAGAATTAGGACTCTGAGAGAGAAGATGAAAGAACAATTTCAAGAAAAAGATGTTGAGACACCCATCCCAGTGGAAGTGAAACCAGAACCAATTGATGAACTGATAGTTCCATGGGAAAATGAAGAAATGATCAATATTTTGAGGGGTGTCATGGTGAATCAAAAGGGAATGGATGTGAATGCCTTCAATGCATTGGATAAACATAAATTGAAGGAACTTTTTTATATGCAAAAAGCTGAATGGGAAAAAGTTCTCTTGGAAAGAGAAAATCCCAGAAGCGTCATTGGAGGAAGGTTTGTACCTGCGGGTTTATTGAAAGATCCAAGGATGGCTGAGATGATTACAAGACTTGCAAGAGATGTTGTTGAATACTTTGCTGATCTGATCTACTATCCTAGAGAATTGATTGAGTCAATGTATATAAAAGCTTTTGCTATCACAAGGCCTAGCAAACCGATGAAGTCTATACCAACCAGACCTTCTGCATCAAGGCAACAACCAACAACACACAGAGGAGAGTCTAGCAGAGTTGGATCAAAAAGAACAACAAGACCACAATCACTTGTGGATCTTCCAAAAACTCTATACTTTGACTCAGTCTCTCAGTCTCTAAAGGTGATTATGGAAAGCAAACAATTGAGAGAGATACTTATGAAAGATGATTTTGATGAATACACTCAAGAACAACTGGAGAAAATGGCCACACTTGATCTATATGACTATCATGACACAAGCAAGTTGGCTAGAAGATAGCAGAATGAACTCTCCATGTACCTGAAAGATGAAGCTGACAAGGGATTCCGATTCTCAAAAGAGAAGAAAAGCTGGAAGATGACAAAGCAAGATAGAACAAGAAGGGCAACCAAGCTGAAGAAGATAGCCAGTGCTGAACTAAATTATCAATTGAAAGTCAAAGATAAGAACCCATTGTCAAACATGAACACGTGTATAAGCATTGAAAGGAGAATGACACGTCCAAACTACACTGTTCAGAAGAATGGCACTATTGCAGCAATTGAGTACAAGGAAACTACATGCCACTATATTCTTCGCAATTTAGATGGAATTATATTGGGCATAATCAGAAGAGATGAAGACCTGACCTATTTGCATAATGAAGATCTAAGAGATATAAGGGATTTGGACATTCCTGAAAGTCACACTCATTACAAAATCCTTTCTATCTTTAGGAAAAGGGCAGGAACTATGATTGTGAATCGAAGACAAGCCGCCTACAATGCAAGAAGAAGATAAAGATCTTTAGAATAGGCTTTGTTTTGTAATGTCTACGGACAGTTTTTTGAATATGTAATAGTTTTAGCTTTTGATATGTAAAAAGTTTGATTTCGATTTGAATATGTATTTTGACTAAGTGTATATAACCTTAGAAATGTTTTGGGACAGCTGAGGTGTTCCAATCTAGGAGGAGATTGTTGAGTCAAGATTTGACCTATAAAAATGATCATAAGGAAGATTGGAATCTTCTCTACCTCCGCAGAAAACGCTAAGTATGGAACGAGGCACACCTGAGACTTCCGAGAAGGGTTTTACTTAGCCGGGAATGATATTTTGCCTATCGGGCAGAGTTACCTTCTTGAAGTCTTCTTTAGTGATAATCCGAGTAGGGTTCACTACATCTAGCAAAGTTGTTCTAGTCGGGCAAGGTTTGCTTAATAAAGTGGAATCAGGGCAAGCTTATTGAAAGTTATCAAGTACTTACTTTCTCGGGCAAGGTTCAACTCAGAGCTAGCTACAGTGTACCGAGCACACTATGGTTGCTTAATAAGTTATTAAACAAATGAGTTGAAGGGATTCTTGAAGAACATTATGGTAGTAGGATCTTTTCGGGCAAAGTCTGATAAGGTCAAGAGATTGAAGTCTACCCGGTGTGTAGTTTCATTGGTAAAATACTCTTAAGTAAAGTCTACCCGGAGAACTGTACCCGAGCACACTTCAAGGTTACCAAGTCTTAGTTAAGGAAGGCAAAGCATAAAGTCTACTCGGAGAAGATTACTGCTACAAAGCTTACCCGGAAGACTTGTTTTACACTTAATATAGTTTTCAATATGTAATTTGAATATGTATCAATCATTAGGGTTTCTAGAAGGAATGACAACTGTCAGGAGGTGGCATGCCTATAATTAGAATAATTTAGGGCACGCCTCCTACGGATTTGCTTTTACACTTTTCAGATAAGATCGAATATTCCTGATTGAGTGTGAAGGCTGTCCTAGGTTATCATTGAATATACATTCCGACAGGAAACCCTAATAGATTATCATTTGTATGAATTTCTTTATATAAATGGAAATATTTTGAGTTATTGTCCGTGTCTGTTACCATTATTAACCTATTAGCAACAAATCTTGTTTGTTTCTGATTCCACCGTTTACAAACAAGAATCTTTCCTTATTTAGTAATCCGTCATTAACCTTCTTGTCGACACAATATGTGTGGGTTATGACATTGTTATTGAGTATTGAGTGATTATTCGGGACCGACAAGTGTTAGGTCAGTCATTGGTATTGTTGTCCACTTAAACTTTAATGACAAATGTTTTTGAAATTTCAGTGATATGATTAGATTTATTCAATTAAAAACAAATCGTAAGTGGCCCCCATCTTTCAGACACAATTTGAATATCTCATATCATGAAGCTTATCTTGTATCTCATTTTTGTTACTAAAACTAATTAGCTGTGAATCATGCAAAAATAACAAATAGACTATAAAGCAGAAGGTTACAATTTTCCCTTATTGATCGGTATTACTACACGCAGATAAGTTTCCATTTTAACAAAATATAAAGATAAAATAAGTTGAGGTTGTACAGGCCTTAACCTCCAGTTCGATACATTGCTTTATAGTATACGTGGAGAAGATCCGAGGCTTGTACGAAACACCAAGAAAATAAAGCAGAATACTTAGACCTTAACCCTCATATCGGTATTCCTACACGCATAGAGAGTCCAGGACTTAAGCAAAAGTAAAGAAAAAATAAAGTTGAATTTCTTTGCAAAATGAAAAGACAAATAAGTTCAATTTCTTAGCAAAATGAACGCATGCACACACAACAATCTTTAAAACATTTTGAGACTTATAACAGACATTAACCATGCTTAAGATGATAATCCACCAGATTCGGCTAGCGTTTATGTTTATACCACTTACATTTTATTACTTGCTTGTTTTAAAGCCTACCAGTGACCTAATACAAGACTTTTAAGCTTATTTCTTATTGGATTTGGGACTAGATGACCAATGTATTGTCATCTTCTCTTTTTACTTCAAAACTCATTTTTGATTATCATAAATTTTTTATGTTTTTGGATTTTTAGATATTTGAATGTTTTTAGATTTTATCTGTACAAAATATAAGCACAATAGTTTTGTATTTTCCCTTTTCTCCCCCAAAAACAAAAATATTTGAATGTTTTTTTAATGTTTTTGGATTTTTTTAGATATTTGGATTTTATCTCTACAAACTAAAAGCACAATATTTTTGTATTTTTCTCTTTTCTCCACCGAAAAACAAATATTAATGAAAAAAAAACAAAAAAAAAACAAAAACTATACAAATAAAAAGTGATTATCCGAGGTTAGAGATTTCAGCAAGAGTTTTCAAATCATTTAGACCAAGCAAAAATTTAAATCTCCTTTTATCAAATTCTTTGGTAAAGAGGTCCGCCTTCTGATAATCCATTTGCACCTTCTCTATATCTATAATTTATTTTCATAGCAGTCACGAATAAAATGATATCTAATATCAATATGTTTCGTTTTAGAGTGGTGCACGGGGTTCTTCATGATACAAATAGCAGCTGAGTTGTCAATAAATATAAAAGTAGTAAGAAACCTCAAACCGTAATCCCGCAATTGTTGTTGGATCTATGACACATGTGAACATCAACTCGAGGCTGCCACGCATTCGGCTTCTGCGGTTGAAGTGGAGACAGTTGTCTGCTTCTTATAGTGCAAGGAAACAAGTCGGCTTCCAAGAAAATTACAACCCATTGTAGTTGAATTTAAGTTGATCTTGCATCCTCCATAATCCAAATCGGAAAATGCATTGAGATCAAAACTATCATTCTTGGGATACCATAGATGTCAGAATTACCCCTCGATAGTGAAATATACGCAAACAGCAAACACCAAACACAATATAAGGACGCGACGCAGTTAGATACATTAAAGAACCTATCATAGCTCAGTACAGGGTCGGATCAACGGTATCCTCCAATTCGTCAGGTGACAAATTGTGACCCACGAGAAGAGGAGTAGAAAGGATTCTTCTGGCAATTATCTTGAATTGGCCCAAGACGTTGTTCGCATACTTCGTCTGATGAATGAATATTTCGTCTTTAGACTGTTAAACCTGCAACCCTAGAAAGAAATTCATCCCCCCCCCCTTCGATCTCATCTCAAATTTTGTGTGCATCGATTTCTCGAAGTCCTTACATAGTTTGTCTTTTGTTTAACCAAATATGATGTCGTCGGCATAAATCTGGATGAGGAGCAAATCTTCTCCGACAGTCTTGTAGAATATGGTACAATCCACACTTCCTCGTTTGAAGCCACTATCCGTACGATGATCAGCTAGCGTGCCGTATCAAGCTCTCGGGGCTTGGTGTAGACCATAAAGAGACTTGTTTAATGGTAAACACGATCTGGATAGTCTGGATCTTCAAAACCAGGAGGTTGATTCACGAACACCTCTTCATGAAGTTCCCCGTTAAGAAACGCATTCTTAACATCCATTTGATATGCCTTAATCTTCTTGAAGGCTGCATATGCTGAAAATATTTTTTTACATGTCCATCTGGCCTTGTAGTTACTTTGAATAACCGTCTGTTTGCACCTGGTTTGACTAGAAACATTATTTCAGTTTCTTTACTCTTTGAACAAGGATTTAAGTATGCTTTTAACGGTATTGCTATTTTCGCTTACTTGAATGATGTCTTTTATTTTGAGACTAAACCTTGAAATGATATTTATGAGATTGATGTTTAAATAAACAATAATATATATAATCTTTCTAAACGTATCCGATCTGTCATAAATGATACATTTCTATGGCATTTCCGACTTGGTCACATAGGCAAGGCACGATTTAAAAGACTTCAATCCGAAGGGATTCTTGAATCCACAGGATCAGACTCTTTTGGCGACTGTGAGTCTTGTTTAGCTAGAAAACTCGCCAAAGACTCCTTCACTCTTAAAAGTGAAAGTTCAAAGGATCTGTTAGGACTCATAAATACTGAACTATGCGGCCCTTTCAGAACTATGTCTAGAAATCATGAAAAATATTGCGTTTCTTTTATTGATGATTACAGTCGATATGCTTATGTGTATATTATGAGGAATCACAAACATGAAACTTTTGAAAAGTTCAAAGAGTTTCAAAACGAGGTAGAAAACCAACTCGGAAAAACAATTAAAATGTTTCGATCAGATCGAGGTGGAGAGTATCTCAGCTCACAGTTCATCATTCATCTAAAAGAGTGTGGAATTTTTCACAGCTCACTCCACCAAGCACACTCCAACAAAATGGCATGAGTGAGAGGACAAATCGAACCTTTCTAAACATGGTCCAATCGATGATGTGTAGAACTAACTTGCCATGCTCCTTTTGGAGCTTTGCCCTTATGACCACCGCCCGCATTGTCAATCTGGCTCCAACTAAAAAGGTTACAAAACCCCATATGAGATATAGCATGGGCATAAACCCAAATTATCTTTCCTTAGAGTATGGGGATGTGATGCGTATGTCACCAGTGATTTTGATGACAAGCTCGATCTTCACGGCGTAAAAGTTGTTTTCGTCGGATACTATAACCAAAGCGGACATTATTTCTTCAATCCTGATAAAAATTTGATTTCTATCAAAAGAAAGGGTCACTTCCTCGAGAAAGAAATTCTCGATAGAGGAACTGGAAATAATATTGTCGATCTTGAAGAAATTAAAAAACCACGAACAACCGCTGAGGAAGTTGGAACGTCTGATCAGCAAGACGTTGTTGTCGATTCATCAAACACAAACACAATCGTTAGCAGAAGTAGTAGGACTCGCATACCAAATTCTAAATACCTATGTCATCTAGATGGTCCCGAAGTCCTATTAGTAGCCGAGTCAAATGGAGAACCTACTAACTACATATATGCTATCTTTGATCTGGAATATGAGAAATGGCAAGAAGCCATGATCGCCAAGATGCAATCTATGCATGACAATTAAGTCTGGAAGTTAAGCACTGGTTGGAATCTAGTTTCGCAATGAAAGATCTTGGTGAAGATGCTTATATTCTAGGGATCAAGATCTATTGGGATAGGTCTATGCGGCTTCTAGGGCTAAGTCAAAGTACATACATTGACAAAGTCATGGCACGCTTCTCAATGGAAAACTCCAAGAAAGTTAGACTCCATTGCAAAAGGAACCATGTGGAACAAATCGCAATCTCTGGCAACGAACATTGAAACTAAGCACATGCAAGCAATTCCATATGCTTCAGTAGTTGGTTATATCATGTACGCTATGTTATGCACTAAACTCGACGTCTCGTATGTTTTAAGCATGACTGGTCGTTATCAGCAAATTCCTGGCGTTGCCCATTGGACTGAAGTAAATAACATTCTAAGGTACTTGAAAAGAACCTAAGATATGTTCTTAGTGTTTGGAGGAGTGGAAGAGGAGCTCACTGTAAGGTGTTACACTAATGCTAGCTTTCAGAGTGACCGAGATGATTCTCTCTCATAATCAGGATTCATATGCGCTCTCAATGGAGGAGCTGTTTGTCGGAAAAGCTCCAAACAGAGTATGGTGGCAGATTGAACCACCGAATCTGAATATATAGCTGAATCAGATGCTGCAAAGGAAGCTGCTTGGATGAAGAAGTTCATCACCGATCTCGATGTGGTTCCAAGTATTCATAAACCAATCAAGGCGTTCTATGATAACACATGTGTAATTGCTCAAGCCAAAGAGCCCAGATCTCATCCCAGAGCCGAGCACATTCTAAAGAAGCTCCACATTATACGGGAAATACTGGAACGAGGAGACATCATAATAAGCAAAGTAGACATAGATCAAAACCTAGCAGACTCGTTCTTTAAGCCGACGAATCAGGACAAGCACAACTAACATAGGGATGCTATCGGTCTTAGATTAGCTAGAAATTTGTTTTGATTTAGTATTTGGATGTATGAACATTTAAACAGTTATACTTTTGAGTTCACTTTTGATTTAATGGTTAAATGCAAACGTTGAATATTATAGCCGTGTTCGATTTTAATACGTTTAATCCATGAATCTTGTATTCAAAATTATCCGTTGTCGGTTAGACTCATGGGAACGACTCTAACTTAAGACTATTCTGACTTTGGACTCAAGGAGTTGACTTCCAAACTCACATACCTCATTAAAAATAACGTTGGAGGTAACTCGCATCAAATCAACTGCATAGATCTTAGTCATAAAATGTTTCGATATTGGTATACTCATTTAGTATCCTTAGCAATGTTTTCAGACCCGGCCCGGACGTCGACCCGGACGCCTTACCGGGTCAAAGGTCGGAACGACCCGTAAGGGTGGACCGGTGTTTGATCCGGATGACGTCAAATAATTTAAATATACATATACACCCTATTTAAATATACATATATATTTATATATATATACATAGAAAAATAATATTAAGTAACTTTCATGTCCATTTGTAATGTATATTTTCACTATATATGATATGTATTTCAAATAACATATCATAAGTTAAGGCTGGTTGGTTGGCTTCTTTTTGTTTGTTAAACAATGCATCTCGTAAGGGTACTTGAGTTCGATTCCCAGCGTGTCCAAAAATTTTTATTTAATAAAAACAAGGTTTTATCGGTTTAATTGGCAGTTCACTGGTTCCAGTCGGACTTCAACCCGCCAAAGTCGGTCGAGTTATTAGAAAATGGGTTATATATGTGAACTGGACCGGCATGCCTATCGGGTCCCGGTCGAACCATCTGGTCTGGTCCGAGTTTCAAAATAGTGATCCTTATACCTGAGATACATATAAGAACTTTTGTTTACCAAAGGCTATTCTTTGATCAGTGTCCACCGAAGTCGCGTAACTGCCAGTCATTCATAAAGGCATTGGTTGTAAGTAGTTTTGAAGTTTAGTGGGAGTTGTATGTAGTCAAGATGAGATTATGTACTCTTACATTATGTCTAACGGTTAGACATCGTGGCGCCCCCGTAGATTCAAAAAGGTGAAGTGTAAGGTCACACCCAAATTTACTATGTATTTGATTGGACCACTTTGATTCTAGAACGAGAACAATAATAATTGAATGCCATATGAGATGAATCTGATCAATGTCTCATTGTTCAGTTGATGTCTTATACGAAAAAGATAAATAACAACGAGTTCCAAGATGTTTTAGTTAATGACTCTAAAGTGTCATAACGTGTTGGGGGCATCCATGTGTAGCTAGAGCACCGCTGGACGTTTGCGTTAATGATATTAATCAAAACTGTCCAAGTGGGAGACTATTGGAAATAGTGGACCGAATCGGTTAATTTAACGTGGCCGACTGAGTTATGACCTAAGAGTTACACCTTGGGTAACGAGTAAAAATCAGCTTAAATTAGTTAACCGGTATTGACAAAAAATTAACAGAATTATTTTTTATATTGGATATAAATAATAATATTGATACTGTTTATTTAATAGATAAATAAACTTGAGGCGGGCTTTTAAACATGTGTCAGGCTTAATTAAAAATGGGGTTTAGATATTTTTAAAAATGAATTATTATGATTAATGAATTACAATTAATTCACTTTTGATAAAAACCTCAGCCGCAAGACAACTTGAAAAGGCACTCCAAGTCCACCGGCCATCGGAATTGTCGTTGCAAATTCAAGCCACCCACCTCTGCCACTACAAGTCATCGGCCACCACCGAACGACACTGCGAAGTCTTTCGCTGCTTCCGCCGCTGACCTGCCGTTGCTGTCTCTGAGCACCGCTGCCAGCACTAGTCTCGTCTAGTTTCGTCACCTAGCGTCGCTCGTTAACGCTCGGTGTCTTAAAGGGTTACTCATTAACCGATGTATATTATATCTCATTGGTAGTTATTAATATATTGCGTATGATTGTTGTGCTCGTATGGTTTTGTAACCGGATCCTATCGGGTTCGTTAAAGTATCGATTACTCCTTTTTCCGTTGCGTACATATATTGATTAATTGGATTAATTAATTATTTGGCATATTATTGAACCATGTTTAATAATACTAATTTTTTGACGGATCACCAATGGAACCCAACATTAACATCTTTAAGAGCATTCTCAATCTATCCATCGTCTCCATATATAATCATACTAAAAATCACTATATTTTTCTCTTATGTTCAACTAAATAATATTTTTTTATACTTTTATCATTACAGTTTCCTCTCGTTTACTCACAACCAATTCAACAAATATTAAATAATAAATATAGGCAAACTTTGTTCCTCAAATTTGTAAAAAATAACTACCTTTTCTGTATGTACCCTATAATTTACACTCACATCCACTCAAAACCTTATACTATAATTTGAAAACCTCACTAACATAATTTTGAAGGATAGAATGAGAATGCTCTAAAAACCTATTATATAACTTATTTAATCACATTTTGTTGAATTATAGAATAGTTACATATATACCCCTTGTTTTTTAAACCAACTACCCCCACAACGTTTAAACGTTTATAACTTTTTCACACGTTAGTATTATTTAAAAACAATTATACCATAAAAACGAGTATTTTATTCTCTTCATTTTGACTATGGTATTGCTGTAATTTTTTTATTTTAAAACATACTGTGTTACGTGATTACCATTAAGAATCAACATATGGGTCAGGCAGGTTCGGTCGTTCGGGTCATGGGTCTAAAAGGTTAATGTTGGAATGGGTCGATACAAAAAGTTTAATTTGGTTTGGGTCAGGACGGGTTTGGGTCGAAAGGGGTCAAGTCAGAATGGATTTCGGGTTATAAAAGTGTCAGGCGGAACGGGTGGCGGGTCAAGACTCGTTCAATGTAGCCTTACGTGTGCACCGACACTTGATTGCGCGCGTACAGTCAATGTGTGACGTGCTTACTAACACCGGTTGAGCTTCCAATGTCGCATTACGAGTATACTATTGCCGGGTTACACGTGTACTATTGCGAAGCCACACACTTACTGAAACGGTAACACGGTTATGCGTTCGATGTCAAATTTGCATGCATACCCCGCTGCATTGCGCGGGCATTCAGCTAGTATATGTAATACCGTCTTTGCTTGGTGTTTAATCATTGAAACATTTAAGCATGGGTTCAATGTCATGGCACAATTAATAATTGCCGGTATGGCGGAATTTCTTTAAAATGTTGAGTAAATTTTAGTTTTATTGAAATTATTTCCTTGTAAATTTCACCATCAAAATTATAACGGTTTAGCTTGAAACGCATTATAATACCATTTGTAATGGGGTGTCATCCCCAACCAAGGCGCCTCATAGCATCGGAACACCCCCCCCCCAAGGAGCTATGGAGGGGTTCGATGCCTCCCACACAGCGCCGCGTGTGTAGTTGGGGGGGGGGTGGCTAGGTGAAATGTGATTGCCGTGTTTGTTTTTTGTTTATTTTTTAAACAAATGTAATTATAAAATAATAACATGGTAATGATTTGAAGGGGCTTCATCCATTACACTCATTTTAGCCATAAAACCCCTATAGTGAAGTGGCGTCAATGACAAATAACGCCCTCATAGAGGCTCCATCCACTACACATTGTCTAAATAATTTGGTGAAGCACAAAAGTACTCGCTAAGGACTTATCCTTTGAAATGGCATTAGATTAGTTGCATTATGTTTGTGTTAGAACTATATTTTTTATTGTTTGTGAGAGAATTTTCATGTCTATTATTTTTTAACTAATTTAACATTAACAAGTTCTTTCCTTGATAACATACTTTAATTGTAATTATTACTACGTTTCTTAGAAGTCACCCGCGGAGCATTTAAACCGCCCGCATAACTCAAAGAACCCCTAAGGACCACCCGCGGGTGAGAAAAGACTCCCTCCGAAGTCTCCCGCGGAGCATATAAACCGCCTGCATAACTCAAAGTAGAAAGAGAATAAAAACAAGCTCTAGAGACTATGTGCGGGAGGATCCTGACACCCTTAGAAGTCATCCGCAAGGTATTACTCCCATCCGCAAGGATGACCAGAAGGTAATGTTAGAAGACAGCTGTAATAAACCGTCATACTTCTAGAAGATTTATCAAGATTCTCCCTTGGAGAGCACGAAACGTAACAACCAATAGGAGAAGGACAACTGGCGAGGTTGTTACAACCAAGCACATGGCCAATATAGTTCGTCCTATCGTATGAAGACACGTGTCCAGGTTGTTACAACTATGCACATGGCCGATATGGCTCATCTTATCATGTGCGGACACGTGTCCAGATGGTTACGAGAGCATCTTTTAGAAAAGGACAGTGGGACCAATTATATTCCCTTACCCTTCGGCTATAAATACCATTTATCATCTTCAAGAGGTATTCATTCACTTCCCACTATCTAATTTGAATACTTAAGTACTTTCTCTCCATCGTAATTGTACTTTTTCTCACACCGGAGGGTGGTTACGGGAAGACCCCCCCCCCTCTTGTCCTTCCCGTTAGAGGTGTTCAAAAAAACCGGTTATAGAACCGGTTTGGTCGGTTTAACCGAAAACCGGTTAATAGAAAAACCGGTTATTAAAAAACCGGTTAGACCGGTTATTGAACCGCCGTTTAGTACTTCGGTTACTCATTCGTGGACAAAAACCGGTTATTGAACCGGTTAGTAAAAAAACCGGTTAAATTTAAAAACTGGTTATTAAAAAACCGGTTAACGGTCAAAAACCGGTTAACCTAAAAACCGGTGTTAACCGGTTTTTAACCGGTTTTTAGGTTAACCGGTTTTTGACCGTTATAAAACGGCCATATGACCGTTTGGGTCCTTTTTTGCCCGTTTTTTCTTGATTTCTAGCCGTTTTTTTAACATTTTACCCCCACAAACAACTATATATAGTTTAGGTTGGGTAGGTTAGCTCACACTTGATTATACAACTCTACTAGCTCTAAACGTTTATTTCATACGCGATTATTTTGTTATCTCACACTCAATTATACCACATTACCACTCCATACGCTCTTATTTCGTAGTCGTTTATTTCATACTCGTACTCGTTTATTTCATACTCGATTATACGCAAAGAAACATTTTCAAGATACCGTGCAAGATGGGTTAAACGTGATCGAAACGCAAAGAAACAGTTTTAAAAGAATGTTACGAGATGTTTTTAGCAACAATAAAACATTTTCAAGATACAAAAAATTTTGTGTAGAAGCTAATTGTCAATGGTCGGGGCCAAATTGGGATTGTCCAACAAGATGGAACTCGACTTGTAATATGTTTGAGAAAGCCATCCAACAAAAAGAATCATTAATTGCGTTTCATCAAATTTTGTCAAGTAGGGGTATATGTGCACCATATGATCCTAGAAACTGGTTATTGATTGAGATCGTTACGGAGGTCCTTCAAATTTTTAAATCTTGCACAACTAGTTTATCCGGGGTTTACTATCCAACAAGCCCCATTGCTTTACCAAAAATTGCTGTCATGTGCACAAAGTTGAGTGAACTTGATTGTAGGGGTGCACCTTATTTTGATATGGGTGTAAAAATGAAAGAAAAATTTAGAAAATATTTTCAACAACTACCCGCTGTTTTGACATGTGCTGCTGCGTTAAACCCCTGCATCAATGTTGGTAGTGTTGAAGCTTTAATAGAAAAAATTTGTGATGAGCTTGGGTTAAACGACGATCAAAACCCCTATTATAGCCAAACTTTAAAGAATGCTTTCAAAACCACCTTGTCAAACATGTATGATGTCTACCTTACAAAATACGGGTCGTCTTCCCAAATTCATGACTCGTTAAGAGCTGTTGCCCAATCCCAATCCCAAACCGACCTTGAAATGGGGATGTACTACATGATTTGGGAAGAAGCCGCGTACGACGATTACCTAAGAAATAGCTCGGGATCGGGTAGCGAAGAAAATTAGTTAAAGAAACAGCAAACATGGAGGCAAATCATGAGTAAGAAACAGCAAGTTGTTCATGTAATCGTGTCTAAGCATTCTTTTTCCTAATATGTGCTCTTATTTACTTGTTGATTTGGATTTTTCTAATTTAGTTAAAGAAACAGCAAACATGGAGGCAAATCATGAACAAACTGCGATTGGGAACAACAGGAGCATCTGCTAGTTCACGATTTAATGTTTGTATTTTTGAGTTAAATCATGAACAACAGTTCTTGGCAGAGATTTCTTCAGTGTTAATGATTTAATGTTTGTATTTTTGAGTTACGAATATGCGATAACGATTTAATGTTTGTATTTTTAATGTAAAAACTATAAATGAAAGTTATGTGTTTTTAATCTTTGGTTTGTTGAAAACACATTCACCAACACACACTCATACTCATCTTCCAAGCAAAGAACCCTAACAACGAAAGCAAAGAATGGCTTCGGTCAGTCCGTTTTGCCTTGTAGTTACCGGTTTGCCTTGTAGTTACCGATTTGTTTATACTGTGAAAAAATAATGGTCTTCATTAAGTACAAAATATAAAAAACAAATATTCGTATTTGAAACCGCGAAATTTAAAAAAAAAAAAAAAAAAAAAAAAAAAACCGGTTAATAAAAAAAACTGGTTAATAAAAAAACCGGTTTATTAACCGGTTCTAACCGGTTTCTAAACCGGTCCTAACCGGTTAGGGTTTTGACAGAAAAAAACCAGTTATTAACCGGTCCGGTTATTAACCGAACCGGTTTTTTTCCGGGCCAAAAAAACCGGTCCGGTTAATAACCGAACCGGTTTTTTTAAAAAAACCGGTTTGTGCACCTCTACTTCCCGTAACGAGCTCATGGTGGTTGTTTTGTAGGGTTTTCGTCATTGGACTTGGGAGAATGGACTTGTATCTTTAGCTTGGTAAGTATTTGACCCGTACCATGTGGACTCATTGGATCTAGAACCTTAGGAGATTAGATCCGTGTTTCTTCATTAGCGCCATGCGTGCTTGTGCTAGAATTGTAAGAGTTTTTTTTTGCTCCGAACGATATGAGTCAATCTCTCCAAGGGCCGACGGGAACTCTGGAAACTGGTAGGCGTACGATTGGTGCTGAAGTGCCTGGAGGTACAACTCCGGGTGACTTAGGACATGTTACAGTTGAGACTCGTCGAGCCAGTACAGAATTAGGTCTGGAAGACGGATCTGATAATTCTGAATAGTCGAGATCTCACCGTCGTAACCTCATATCTGAAGGGATTCAATCTCCCGAGGACTGGTTACGCATTCAGCAAGAGAATGCTTTAGCTGAGTATGAGCGCATGATTATTGAAGAGCGAATCCGCGGCACAATCACACGCGAGCCTTCCAGCATAGTTGAATACGAAAGTTATGATCCAACGTATCGTCCAAGTGAAGTCAATTATTTCAATGGTGATAGCAAAATTCGTGCTAGAGAGGGAACTAGCCGCCCGCGTGCGATAGTTTGCCATACAGAGTACCATAGTGATGAGGAAGAAGACTTCACAAAACCTTATCGTCCCGCAGCATTTGCTAAGAAATCAAAGTTCATAGCGCGCATTGCAATGGCTCCGTTCCTAATTAATGTGAATCCTACGTAATTAGGAAAAATACAATGGGATTACTTACCCTAGCGATCACCTTTTAAACTTTGTTGCAGTTGGAGGAGTCATCGGTTGGACTTTCCCCTATTGGTGTCACATGTTAAGAGTTGGGGCGACCTGGTGGCTAAATTCTCCCAACACTTCAGTTAGCAAAGGAAGCACACCCTGATCCTTCTGAAATCCAAGATGTGGTCAGGCGTAATAACGAGTCTATTGAAGATTTTATCTCCCGATTCAACGACGAAAGTCTAAACATCGATGGAATCAGTGAAGACATGTTGGGTGGATCCTTCCACTAGAATGTGCGGAGTAACGCCTCGATACGTTGTTTGACTGACTAGGATGGGATGCCTAAATCATGGGATGGCATAATGTCCGCAGCCAAATTATTCGCTAGAACTGAAAAAACCTTTGGGTCTGAAAGTCCAAAACAGATGCCAAAGGTGGAATTCCAGAATCCGCGGCCGAACAGACAAGCCAAGGGAATAATTTGGTCAAGACTTCAACCTGCTGCGGACAATTCAAAGCAATTAGATGCAAGATCTCTGATTGGTATCAAAAATAAAGCAAGTGTTTCAACGCAAAATACCTATAGCTGGACCCCGTTGAAAAAAACTCCCTCAAAATTCTAACCACTGAAAATGTGAAATTTAAAAAGCCTCAACCGATCATGAAAAGAACATTTCTTAACCCCAAAAAGCACTATACTTTCCATGATGATATCGGTCATAACACATACGAGTGTGTAACATTGAAGAACGAGATTGAAGCAGCAGTCAAGTCCGGGAAGTTAGAACACTTGGTCAACAATGTCAGACAATGGTCTAACTAGACGTCCGCACAGGATAATCAAGGCCCGCTTAAAAAATAGGTTCAAGATTTGAATGTTCATATGATTCAAGGCGGACGGATTAGTGGATATAAGAGGCAACAATTTAATGATGAGGAATGGAAAAATGAACATGTAATTTTCCTGCGGGTGAAAGAAGGCCCATGTTGTAAAAGCCCACTGTTAATTACTGCTCTAGTTGGTCATTACCATTCACAGTATATGTTTTCTTTGATACCGGAAGCACTTCCGATATAATGTATGAACAATGCTTTGAGCAATTAGACGAATAAGATAAAGCGAGGTTAAAACCCATTCATGCACCAGTTTCTGGTTTTGGTTATGAAATCATGCACCCGCGAGGGGTGATTTCTTTCCCGGTTACACTCAGTGACGGGGTTAACTCCAGAACTGAAGATGTTGAATTTCTGGTTTTGCCAGCCAAGTCGAAGCATGACATAATCCTCAGGAGAGAAGCGATCAGAGACTTCAACGCGCATCCGTAAACAGCCCATGGCGCAGTAGGAGTCCCAACTCGTATCGGTGTAGCAATCATCCATGTGAACAAGCATTGTTTCACGACGGATAGTTCAAAGCCAAGCAAGATACCAAAGCAAACAGGAAGAACTGAGTTCGAAAAATGGGTGTTAGAACAAAAATTTTTGAAGATCAAACGATTACAATTAGACCTCCTATCTCTGAGATAGTAAGGAAATTTTTAAAACAATTGTTAACAAAAAACATGGACATTTTCGCTTGGCAACCCGCAGATATGACCGGTGCTCCGGGGCAGATTGCGGAACCCAAATTGTAGGTGAACCCAGCCTTTACACCAATCGTTCAGAAAAAACGAAAAATGGGTCCTGAGCAAACAAAAGCCATAAATGAACAAGTTTAAGATCTGTTGAAATCCATAATCATCCGTGAAATTAAGCATCAAACGTGGGTTGCAAATCCAGTCATTGTACCCAAAAGTAATGGAACATGGCGGATGTGCGTCGACTTCAAAGATCTGAACAAAGCTTGTCCAAAATATTGTTATCCACTTCCAGAGATTCATTTAAAAGTGGATTTGGTGGCTCCTTTCAAGTTTAAATGTTTCCTTGATGCATACAAGGGCTATCATCAGATCCGCATGGCAGTAGGTGATTGACGTGAGGTCGAAGACTCACTAAAAAATAAACCGATTACAACTATTATATAGCGATAAGAGGGTATCGAACACAGAGAGTTTTGGGAAAGTGCGTTACTGAGTAGCTATAAAATTTAACTATTAAACTAAGTGCGAAAAGTAAATTCAATGATTCGGTTGTTTGATTTGAATAACAAAAAGAACTAAAGCAATAAACGAGTTTTAATTAATATGAGAAAATATGTCTTCTCTCGGTTTCAGGTTTCCATGAATGTTACGGTTAATGTTTAACTGAGATGAACAATAGATAAAGTTCGTGTTTATGTAAACGATTGCGATAATTGAAGATCAAGTACTTGGATTATATAATGCAAGGTAATCACTCAAAAACCAATTAGTTTATCCAACCCTAAATCCCTCCCGATTAATCTCGATTATATACAAAACCAAGAACTGACGGTTAAGAACACAAAATCGATAAACTAACAATCTATCAACCAATACATAAACACCATAATAATAAAATCAATAAGATCAAATATTATCTCAGAAATTGTCTAAACATTCAACCAAACAAACATAATAAACCTTACAATCCAAGGGAAAACACAAAGGAATTTAGCCGAGCATGATTCGGTTTGTCATCCCTTCGATTATGATTGTCATACAAATTGAAAACAAGTGTTTAATGATTACCACACTCATAATTGATCAAGAAACTCTCAAAATCTCCCTAGGGTCATCCTTAGATGAAAAGATATTCATCATAATATGAAAGGCCGTCCCAAATATAAGTAAAACGGCAGTTACAAAAGCGCAGCGTCGCCTCCACCGTAAGCTACGGTGGCCACCGTAAGCTACGGTGGCTTCCAAAAAGCTGACGGTAGCTTTTAACTGCCTTACGGTGGTGATTTTCTTCAGATACCACCGTAGCTTACGGTGGATACCGTAAGCAACGGTGGCCTTTAACAGGTCTTCCTTCTTTTCGTCATAACTGCTTCGTTCCAAGTCCGTTTTCGTCACCGTTTTCGCCCACATTCTCGTAATTCGATCTTCTATCTTCTCATACCTGCCATTGTACGAGTAAACGTAGTTATCTAATTCAACAAGATAAACCAACTAAACGCTTGATTATTAACAAACTTAAACCACTTAAGGGTTGTCCCATGGACCACCCGTCACATTCCCACACTTACACGTTGCTTGCCCTCAAACAACATCTCAACACAAACTCTTTATTATTTTCAACTTGTATCCACCAATCTTACCACAAATCCGGTTCAGTTACGGTCCCAAGTCATACCCTATTCCCTTATTTTTATCGGTTGCACTACTTCACTTGACTTTCCATTTAAACTGAAGATTTCTAACCAAACCTAACATGCTTTCAGATTTTACCTATACATAACACACATGTACACAATAACTTTTCCTTGGTGATCATCCATACATTTCACATTTAATCAATTCTCCTCACATACTCTTGTACAATCATCAAATCTCCACCTATGTAAATGCTTATTGACATGAATACAAATGAAGAGGTCTTAAAACGGGTTGTAATGGGGCCAAGTGTAAGGGTATGGAAAGGAATATTGAAAGTAGCTCAAGCGATCCGCCGACTTATTACAAACAATCTAAGAAAAATAAAATAAAATAAACAACTATAAACATCACTAATCTCTCTTTTTCTCTCTTTTCTCTTTTTTTTTTTTATTTTTTTCACTCAATAAATAATACTTTGAACTATGCATACATAAACATTGCAACTCTAATACAAACTTTTTTTTTGAACTAATAATAATACTTGAACATCACATACCAACATGATAAACATAATACTTCACAAATCTAACTGATAAATACTAAAACAATTACATAGAAACCTATTAAGTCGGATCGTTTTGCAATATAACACATGGGTCGATTAAATAAAAGAATAGGCCCAATAAGGTTTTCTAAAGGAACCAACCCCCCGCCCTCACATAACCATCCTCATATGTATAATGTATGAGGCCCCAACCCCCCGAAACCCACACTTCACTCATCCAGACGAGGCTTAACCTAAGCGCCTCTATCACTTTTGCACTCATGCCATGCTAAGATCTCGAAATGCACTAATTGTACAATTTCTATCGGAGAATATCAACCATTTCACCAATCTTTGCTTTCTCACTTTCAAATGTAACGAACGTGTTATGCAAGTTATTACACCGAAAGCATGCTAACCTTGATTAAAAAACTACATAATCTCCATTTAAAAACAACTAGGCACATGTTATTTAGGGAATTGTGACCATGAAAGGGACCAAAACTTTACCCCGCCATCTTACCACTTTCCGATTCTTTTAAACACATTTTTTTAAATTTTTTCTATTTTTCTGATTTTTTTTTAATTTTTTCTGATTTTTTTTAACGAAATTTTTCTAAACACACAAAATTTTCCTCTCCCCACACTTGGGATACATTGTCCCCAATGTACGGGTTTTGGAGACAAAATAAACAAACTACTTCAAAAACACAACCCTCTTTTCCACACAACCCTTTAATACTTAATCAAAAGTATTTTGTCCACCACCCATCCACCCAAACAAATAAAGACACAAAAGATAACATGTACAAAACTATACAAAATGATGTTCACCTGGTAACACGAGATTCCATCAGAAGAAGGGTGGTCGGGCCGGCCCGAAAATGGACGTCATCACATCGTTGAACTCACAAAATCCAAATGCATTTTGATCATCACCACCTTGTTCACCTCCTTGTTGTTGCGAGGTGACTTGACTTGAACCTTGATTGGGATCCACCCACATGGAATGATGCAATGGTGGTGTAGGGTATGACACACTAACATCATAAGGTGGAAAAGTGGTGTAACTCACATATGGCGGGTCGGCCATAACCGGCTGTCCCGCATGCCACGCGTCATGCATCCGTCGCTGACGATCATCAAGGTATCGATTGTTCATGTCATTCTCAAAGGCATATGCATGGGTGCGGTTCCACTGCTCTTGTCGATCATTGTTCTGCTTTAATGCCCTTTCCATGCTCGCACCCATGAAGGTTTGTTGATCAAAAATGGTTTGGGAATATTCGGGCCAATTCCCAAACGTGGGCGATCTTTGTCTTTCTACCACCTCTTGCATCGTTCCTTGATAAGCCCAACTCGAATCATACGGCCTTTGTGCACAGTCAAATGCACTTCCCACATAACCGGATTGCATCCCCGGTCGCCTTCCATCCCCACTCGGTCCCGCTTGATCCACATTCATATGAGTTACATTTGGATCATCATGATATGCCTCATCACCACTCATCTCATCTTCATTTTCCGGGTCATCCCCTTCACCCGCATTTAATGGTCTTGCATCTTCCTTCAAGACTCTCCATCTCCTTCCGTCACTCTTCAACTTGTGGTACCGTTCGGATTGTCAATATACCCATCCGGACCCCAAATCTGAAATGTCAAATGGCTTGAATTTCTTATAAGAACCCCTATCACCCACTCGAATAGCACCATATTTCTTCAACAATGCCATTATTAATCGACAATGCTGTATGATCTTACGGTCCACACTATTCCGGCTTATCCATACGTTACTCATTACCAAAAATCGATATGAAATAAGCGGTGAGCCATGTAGAAATGTGTATAATATTGGAACTTCGGGATATCGTACCTCGAACCTATCACCCCGACGCGGGATGACGTTATTGATGCTTATCGTTAACATCAATTTTGCTTCTATCTTCAAATTTTTTCGGTAAAATTTCCCGGCTTATGTCCCGGGCAAAAACAGATCATCCAACATTGTGTTCCACATCGGGTGCTTTTCGGATGCCAAATACAAATCATCCCAGCTTGGAAACATATACCGGTTATGCGGTTTACTATCAAATTTCGCCAACCGTCTCAAACTATCAAACGACATTTCCACTTGAACCCCATTAACAGTACAAATTAACTTGTCCTTTGATGGATGGTTACCTGCAACCCGTCGTAAGGTAGCCATCCATTCTTGTATTTCTGTATCGAACAAGTTAGTTGACTCCTTGTCATAACATTTCAGAGCTGCTTCCCAACCCAACTCTCTGAATTTATCGGTAACCCCAAATGGACCAAATTCCTCTTCTCTAACTTCGTTCTCGCAAATAAACGCATCAGTTCGCTGCCTCAGTGCGTTCATTTGATCATGGAAGAGCTCCGCTTGCCATTCTTGAGGTTGATATGCCAAAGACCCTGACCTCCAAATTGGCTTTTCCCTTATTTGATCCTCTTCCTCCTCACTTTCCGGGTCCTCTGCTTGAAGAAGTAGCCTTCTTCTTTTCGGTTGGTCAGCCGGGTTACTTGAAGACCCAACCGGTTCCTTTCCTTTTCGACCCATTCTGAACACAACAACAAAAAAACAAAAGAGCAAATTAATCACTTTTCAACCTTGAACATCCCCACACTTGCTTAACATTATGATTGAAGATGTTACTTAGACATATTAAAAACTTATTTACCTCAAGTGACTCCCCAACAAAAATAAAAACAATAATAAAAACTTATTTACCAAATTAAGATATAAATAAAAATTACCCTACCCCCCATGAAAAACCCGAGTTGTCCTCAACACGGTTTAAAAATCACAAGGACTTCCCCACACTTGATTTGGACAACTCCAAAGTGAAGAAGGTAATTTTTAAAACCATTTTCAAATAAAAACTAATTTAACCTATACTAAAATATACAACATACCTTGGCCTCTTAATTCGTTTCCTCATCCGGTGAGCTTAACAAGTAACTCACCCGGTCCATATCCAGCATATTGATGTCCTTTCCTTCCAAATAAGGTTTAAGTCTTTGACCGTTCACCACTTGTTTCGTTTGCTCTTAAACATCTTCTATCTCTACATCACCAAATTGGCCCACTTTTGTGAAGACATATGGGCCCATCCACTTTCTCTTTAACGTACCCGAAAATAACTTTAGCCTTGAATTATACAACCACACCTTTTGACCCACTTCAAAAGTCCGTTTTCTCAACTTTGCATCATGGACTTTATTTAGTTTGTCTTTGTATGCGGAAGCACATTCATACGCTTAATCCCGAATTTCCTCGATCTCATTCAACTTCAACTTTCTCAATTCACCAGCTTACTTATAATCCGCGTTGACATTCTTGATCGCCCAAAACGCATTATGTGCCAACTCCATTGGTAAATGACACCCTTTCCCATAAACTAACCGATAAGGGGTTGTGCCAATAGGAGTTTTGTAGGTGGTTCGATACGCCCACAATGCATCATTTAACTTGGAAGAACAATCCTTCCTATCGACCCGCACCGTCTTCATCAAGATTTCTTTGATTTTGCGATTGGACACCTCAACTTGTCCACTTTTTTGTGGATGATAAGGAGTAGCAATTTGGTGATTCACATTGTACCTTTTTAGAAGCTTCCCAAAGTTGAAATTCTTGAAATGTGACCCACCATCACTTATAATAACCCGCGGGATACCAAACCGAGCAAAAATGTTTGATTGAACGAATTTGCAAACTACCAAATGATCATTAGTTCTTGTTGCTACCGCTTCTACCCACTTGGACACATAATCAATCGCAACTAAGATTTATAAAAATCCATTCGAGTTTGGAAACGGGCCCATAAAGACAATTCCCCATACATCGAAAATCTCTAACACCAAAATCGGTTGCAATGGCATTTCATCCCATTTCGAGATACTACCCAACTTTTGGCAATTCAAACAATGTCGGGCATACTCACTTGCATCTTTAAAAATGGTGGGCCAATAAAACCCATATTGGATCACCCGGTAACCCGTCTTTTGACCAATAAAATGACCTCCACACGCCGATGCATGCGCATGAGTCAAAACTTCTCACACCTCGTAATCGGGAATACACCTCCTTATCATTTGATCCGAACCAATCTTGAATAAATCCAGTTCATCCCAAATATATTGCTTCACTTGGGCCATGAACCGTTGTCTTTTTTTCTTCACCCAATAACTTCGAATAGACCCTGTTGCTAAATAATTCACAAAGTGGGCATACCATGGTGTAGTCGACACAGCTAACACTTGTTCATCGGGAAACCGTTCGTTTATCTCCATCGGGTCATCAACACCCTCCAATGGAATTCGGGATAAGTGATCCGCTACTACATTTTCACATCCTTTTTTATCCCGAACCTCTAAATCAAACTCTTGCAAAAGCAATACCCATCGAATTAATCGTGATTTTGCATCCTTCTTCTCCATCAAATATCGAACCGCGCTATGGTCTGAATAAACAATCACCTTACTCCCCCAAATATACGAGCGAAATTTATCCAAAGCATACACCACCGTAAGCAATTCTTTTTCGGTGGTTTTATAATTAAGTTGCGCTTCGGATAATGTTTTACTCGCATAATAAATGACCACCGGTTTTTTATCAACTCGTTGACCCAATACCGTTCCGATAGTAGTATCACTAGCATCACACATGATCTCAAACGGCTTTGACCAATCCGGTGGTTGTAGAATGGGAGCTTTCACCAACTGTTCCTTCAAAACATTAAATGCTTGCACACACTCATTAGTAAAATCAAAAGGAGAATCTTTTAATAATAAATTACATAAAGGTTTTGTGATAACACTAAAGCCTTTAATAAATCTTCTACAAAAACCCGCATGCCCCAAAAATGACCTTACCCCTTTAATGTTTTTAGGTGGAGGTAAAGATGATATTACCCGAACCTTTGCCTTATCCACTTCCATTCCCCTTTTCGATATCACATGACCCAATACGATACCCTCTTGCACCATGAAGTGACTTTTCTCCCAACTTAGAACCAAATTTGTCTCAACACACCTTTTTAAAACTTTTTCTAATTCATTGAGACAATTTTCATAAGTTGGGCCAAAAATGGAAAAGTCATCCATAATTACCTCAAGTGACTCCCCGACCATATCCGAAAAATACTCATCATACAACGTTGGAATGTGGCAGGGGCATTACACAATCCGAATGGCATTCGTCGAAAAGCAAAAGTGCCATACGGACAGGTGAAAGTGGTCTTGTGTTGGTCATCCGGGTGAATAGCAATTTGGTTATAACCCGAGTACCCATCCAAAAAACAGTAATACTTTTGACCCGATAATTTTTCAATAATTTGGTCAATAAAAGGTAATGGAAAATGGTCTTTAGATGTAGCGGCGTTTAATTTACGATAATCAATGCAAACTCGCCACCCGGTGACCGGTCGGGTGGCGATTTGTTCACCGCTTTCATCTTTAATTACCTGTATACCTGCTTTTTCCGGTACCACCTGTGTAGGATTTACCCATGCGCTATCCGAGATGGGATAGATGATTCCCGCATCCAACCACTTTATTACCTCTTTCTTCACAACTTCTCTCAAATTGGGGTTCAACCTTCTTTGAGTCTCCCGGGTTGGTTTTGCCTCCTCATTGGTGATGATTTTGTGCATAACTATAGATGGACTAATGCCTTTTAAATCGACAATTGTCCTACCTTTGGCCGCTTTATTCGTCTTCAACACCTTCAACAATTGTTGTTCTTGGGCCTCTTCCAAATTAGATGCAATAATGACTGGTAATGTGTCATTATCCCCCAAAAACGCATACTTCAAGTGGCTGGGCAAATCCTTCAATTCCAATTTCGGTGGGCTTTCCAATGATGGTTTTGTACCCGAATCAATCACAGCTGTCAAACTTTCAATTTGATGAGTCCATGGTGGCCGTCCTTCTTTAACCGCCAACACGTCTTGATTTTTCTCTTCCATCCTCAATGCACAAAGATGTACCTGTTCAGAAAAATCACAAACACATGCTTCCACAGCATCGTCCTCATAATCGTGCGGTTCACACGTGTCAACAATATCTGCCATGAAACACTTATCACCAAATAAAGCATTAGATCCGTTAGTGAACACATTTAATCTCATTTTTCTATTTCCAAAAGCCATATCAACTGTGCCCGATCGACAGTCAATAATAGCATGAGCGGTGTTTAAAAACGGTCGACCCAATATAACATTTTTGTTGTTGGGTCGAATCAACCGATGATTAGTCTAAAACCAAAAAGTCAACCGGATAGTAAAATTCTTCAACTTTTACTATCACGTCCCGCACAATTCCTCGGGGGAGTTTATGGGACAAATCGGCTAACACAACCGTTGTCTCGACTTGTTTTAAAGGACCAAAATAATATCGGTCGTATAAGCCCCCCGGAAGAATAATTACTCCGGCCCCAAGATCTGGTAACGCCTTAGACATTTGAAAATCGCCTACTTGAATGTTAATTAAGGGCGTTCCCGGATCTTGAAGCTTAGGAGGAAGATCTCCTTTTAAAACATCACTCACCCGCTCAGTTAAATCCACTCGTAGAGGAACTTTTTTTGCCTCTTTTGAGTCCACAATTCTTTCAAAAATTTTGCATATGCGGGTACTTGCTTAATTGCCTCAAGTAGAGGTAAATTTACCTTTACTTGTTTAAAACTTCCCACATCTCTTCTTTTTGAGGACCCCTTCTTGAAATTATATTTTTCTTACCCGGGTCAAGTAAAGCCGAAGGAAATGGAACCACCTTTGGTTCTACTTCCTTATTATCATCGTTTAAATTTGAAGTTTGACCCGGATTGTTTAACGGTGTTTCAAAAGTGACATGTTTAGTGGGTTTATTTGTTACTATTTCATAATCACTTTCGTTACCCGTAATATCCACAACTTCCTTATCAACCACACCCGGTGATAAATCTTTTTTATATTATTTACCACTTCTTAAAACACTAACGTGATTAATAGGAACATTACGAGAAGAGTTATGAGAAGGATTTACCTTTGTGTCACTTGGCAATTGACCTTTATTCTTCTTCAACTCGGACACTTCAGTTACGAGTTGACCCATTTGTGTAGTCAATGATTGGATAGCCTTATCTCTTACTTCATCCTTTTGTATTCTAACCTCATAAAGTTGATTTCTTCGTTGCATGTCTTGTTGCATCAACTTCAACGTGTCCATAACCTCATTTCCACTTGATGAACTTTGACCCATTGACCCACCTTGACCGCCACCCCCTTGACCTTGAAATCCTTGATTATTCCCACCATGATAATTACCTTGGTTATTATATTGTTGGCGAGGAAGATAATTGCCTTAATTTCCTTGAAAATTCGGGTAAGATTGAGTGGGCGGATTTCCATAACGAAAATTCGGGTGATTTCTTAACCCGGGGTGGTGGGTGTTGGAGTTCATATTGTAATTTCTACCACCTCCCCCTTGAAGTGCATTCACCACTTCTATCGGTTCTTGACCTACCGAACATACCTCCGTCGCATGACCCAACTCATTACAATTTGTACAAACATTGATGACTTGATTAGTGGTTTGTACATTTCCTTCTTCCACAGCTAGCAATTGCGGTCTACCAATCGCCGGTCTCGCTCTTCTACCAGTTTGAGCCTTTCTCTTTGAAGTAACCGCCATTTTTTCCAAATATGCACAATCGTCTTGTTCATAATTGGTACCAAATGTACCATTAGTGATTGACCGCAAATCCCGTTCATCCTCCATACTCAAACCCTCATGAAACGCATTCAACAACACCCATAAAGCAATACCGTGATGAGGACAATTCTTTATCATCATATTGAACCTCTCAAATGCTTCATGAAACATTTCCCACTATTGTTGTTGGAAGGTTCTCAAGCTTCTTCTCGCATCATTGGTCTTTTGGGCCGTGTAAAATTCTTCTAAAAATCTTTGTTGCATTTCGGCCCAAGTATAAATAGACGCAGAACGCAAAGTGTAAAACCATCTCTTTGCCTTGTCTTCCAATGAAAACTGAAACAGAACCAACTTGTGTTGAAAATGGAGTCATATGCCTCTAAGTGGCAGTAAGGTTCCCCCGTTGCTAGACCTTTATACTTCGGAAGACTTTGAAGGGAATTGGTTCTTACTTCAAATGTCCTCCCTTGATTATTGAGAGGGGTAACCACCGGAGACGGATTATTACTAATTATGGGTCGGAAATGGGCTTCAATCCCCCTTACCATCTCTCTTGCATGCCTTCTTGGTACACCCATGGGTACCCTTGGTTGACCCATTTGCCTATAAACGGGCCTTGGCTGCGTAAACTGTTGTTGAAACTGTGGTTGGAGCATTTGCGGTTGGAATTGTTGATCTTGAGGTTGCCCTTGCGGTTGTTGAATAATCGGTGGCAGTTGAACTTGATTAAAAACAACCGGTGGTTGTTGTTGAGCTTGTTGAACTGGTGGTTGAGCTTGTTGTATAACTGGCGGTTGTTGAACGGGTTGTTGGACAACAACCGGCGGTGGTTGTTGTCGATTAAGCTCTTGCAATTGTTGCGGTTGTTGCCATTGACCATAACCAAAAGTTCCCGGATTTACCATTTTTCCTCCATCATCTCCCATGTAATAACCTTCCACTTCATACCCCTCAAATTCACTGTCAAACCCATATCCGTATCCGTCACCTTGTGATCTTGAATGTTGCATAAAAGGTTGGGGTTGATATTGGTAGCTTGATTGTGATGGTTGAAAGGTTGGTTGTTGATGTTGTTGAGATGATGATGTACAAAATGTAGGAAAAAGGTTGGTAATAGGTGGCAATGTGGATGATGTTGCCTAGGAGAATTGGGCAGTTATGGGTTCGGTTGTGGGTGGTGGTTGGAGTTCACTTGATGTTGTAGATATATTAGTAGTGATTGGTAGAGGTGGATTTGGTGGAGGTTTAGTCGGGATTGTTTGACCCGAAGTGGGAAGTGGTGAATCCATGTTGTTTGATGCGGTTGGAGAACCAAGAAGGTTATTCTCCCTAAGTAAGACTCGGTTTCTTCGAAGTGTTCTGTCAATCTCGGGATCAATTACTAGCGGTGATGACCTGTTAGAGCCTCTAGTATGCATACACATGTAGGTACCTGCACACTAACACAACCAGCGTAAACCCAAAAATAACACAAAAACTACTAAAGCTAACACACGTTGCGCACTACTCCCTGGCAACGGCGCCAAAATTTGACGTGAGGTTGAAGACTCACTCAAAATAAACCGATTACAACTATTAGATAGCGATAAGCGGGTATCGAACACAAGGAGTTTGTGGAAAATGCGTTACTGAGTAGTTATAAAATTTAACTATATTAAACTAAGTGCGAAAAGTAAATTCAATGATTCGGTTGTTTGATTTGAATAACAAAAAGAACTAAAGCAATAAATGAGTTTTAATTAATATGAGAAAATATGTCTTCCCTCGGTTTCAGGTTTCCATGAATGTTACGGTTAATGTTTAACTGAGATGAACAATAGATAAAGTTCGTGTTTATGTAAACGATTGCGATAATTGAAGATCAAGTACTTGGATTATATAATGCAAGGTAATCACTCAAAAATTAATTAGTTTATTCAACCCTAAATCCCTCCCGATTAATCTCGATTATATACAAAACCAAGAACTGACGGTTAAGAACACAAAATCGATAAACTAACCATCTATCAACCAATACATAAACACCATAATAATGAAATCAATAAGATCAAATATCATCTCAGAAATTGTCTAAACATTCAACCAAACAAACATAATAAATTTTACAATCCGAGGGAAAACACAAAGGAATTTAGCCGAGCATGATTCGGTTTGTCATCCCTTCGATTATGATTGTCATACAAATTGAAAACAAGTGTTTAATGATTACCACACTCACAATTGATCAAGAAGCTCTCAAAATCGCCCTAGGGCCGTCCTTAGATGAAAAGATATTCATCATAATATGAAAGGCCGTCCCAAATATAAGTAAAACGGCAGTTACAAAAGTGCAGCGTCGCCTCCACCGTAAGCTACGGTGGCCACCGTAGCTTACGGTGGCTTCCAAAAAGCTGACGGTAGCTTTTAACTGCCTTACGGTGGTGATTTTCTTCAGATACCACCGTAGCTTACGGTGGCTACCGTAAGCTACGGTTGCCTTTAACATGTCTTCCTTCATTTCGTCATAACTTCTTCGTTCCATGTCCATTTTCTTCACTGTTTTCGCCCACGTTCTTTTAATTCAATCTTCTATCTTCTCATACCTGCCATTGTACGAGTAAATGTAGTTATCTAATTCAACAAGATAAACCAAGTAAACGCTTTATTATTAAAGAACTTAAACCACTTCTGGGTTGTCCCATGGACCACCCGTCAGTGATGAAGACAAAATGGCATTCCGCACTGATCAAGGCACATTTTATTACAAGATGATACCCTTTGGACTAAATTATGCGGGTGCTACGTATCAACGTTTGATGGATGAAGCTTTTAAAGATCAGATCAGACGCAACTTAGAGGTGTATATGGACGATTTAGTAATAAAAAGTATAGAATAAGATCAAATGTTACAAGACATGGAAGAAACATTTGATACTTTGAGGAAGATCAACATGAAGCTAAATCCTAGCAAGTGCTCCTTTGGCATGGAGGAAAGAAAGTACTTAGGTGTAATAGTCATGGGTGCGGGGTTCAAGGCTAACCTAGACAAGGTTCAAGCAATCTCCCGCATGCCCTCACCTTCTTCGCTCAAAGAGGTGCAAACACTAAACGGCAGGTTGGTAGCCTTGAACAGGATCTTGGCTAACCATGCGGCTAAGTGTTTCCCCTTCGTGTCAACTATAAGAAATTGTTTAAAGAAGGCACAGTTCAAATGGACTACGGAAGCAGAGCAAGCGTTTGTGGCAGGTAAAAACCACTTGATGCATTTACCTACCCTAACTTCACCACACGCAGGAGAGCCATTGACAATGTATTTATCGGTGTCTGACATTTCCATTAGGGTTATACTGTTGACAGACAGAAAAAATGTTCAAACTCCGATTTATTATGTTAGCAGAACATTGACAGACTCAGAAACTAGGTATTAAATACTTGATAATCTAGGGCTAGCAATAGTTTATGCGGCCAGACGCCTCCTTAGATACTTCCAAGGGCATCCAATCAATGTGTTAACTGGATACAAGCTGAAATATGTGTTGAGTAAACCTGAATTATCTGGGAGATTGGCAAGGTGGGCCATAGAACTGGGGGAACATTCAATTGAATGCAGACCTCGTCCCGTGATTAAAGGCCAAGTGCTAGAAGATTTCGTCATAGAAGTTACGCGGAACAAAGAACAAGAATGCCTAGTTGTACAACAAACCAGAACACCACCCGGACATGATCAAGTTTGGTCATTGTTCACGGATGGAGCTTCAAGTGGTGAAGGTTCGGGTGCATGCCTTAGATTGGTAAATTCAGAGGGCCATGAATTTACTTATGCCATAAAATTGGAATTCAAAAGCACCAACAATGAGGCGTAGTATGAAGCATTCTTGGCGGGTCTACGAATAGCAAAAAAATGGGGTTAAACACCTGGAAGCTCGTGTAGATTCGATACTGATAGTTGGGTAGATCAACGGGACATATGAAGCAAGAAATGATGTAATGGCTTCATACTTATCACGAGCAAAAAACTTGATTCTTCAGTTTCCATCATGTAAAGTCATACACATCAAGAGGAGAGCAGATGCTCTTAGCAAATTAGCTTCAACGAATTTTGAGCACTTTGCAAAAGACATCCGCATCGATGTCCTGGATTGTCCTTCTGTGCCGCAACATGAGGTTGTGGCCATACAGACATGAGTTGAATCATGGATGACACCGATTATAGCATACTTAACTTCAAGTGTACTCCCAAGACAAAAATCTGTGGCCCGGAAGATCAGGCACAAAGCCTTAAATTATCAAATACAAGACGGTATTTTGTACCGCATATCTTTCCTCTGGCCATTATTAAGATGTGTGGATGCCGAGAATGTGAATTATTTGATAAGAGAAGTCCATGAAGGCATTTGTAATCTTCATGCGGGTCCAAGAATGGTTGTGGCCAAACTAATGAATGCGGGGTATTATTGGCCGGGAATGCATATGGACACAGTGCAAGAAATTAGAAAATGTGCTTCGTGCCAGCGCCATGCTCCCAATACCCTAAGACCAAAAAACGAGTTAGTGTCGGTGACATTTGCATGGTCGTTCCAGAAATGGGCGATTGATATCATGGGTCCATTTCCAGAAACCCACGAATCAAATTCTAGATTGTGGCGATAGATTACTTTACCAAATGGATAGAGGCTAAGCCAGTAGCCTCCATCACCGCAGCTAGTATCAAAAAATTCTTGTGGGAATTCATCATCTGTCGTTTCGGTCTCCCACAAAAATTGATCATCGACAACGGAACCCAATTTACGATGGTGGGCTTCAAGCATGGTTGAAAGAACTTCAGATCACTCAAGTATTTAAATCTGTGGCCCACCCATAAGCTAATGGTCAGGTCGAAAGAGCCAACAGAACCATTAAAGACGGGATCAAGGCAAGATTGGGAACTAAACGAACCGGTTGGGTAGACGAATTACCCCATGTACTCTGGGCTTTCCATACCCAGAAAAAGACGAGCAATTTAGAGTCACCATTTAGCTTGACGTGTGGAACCGAAGCCATGATTCCAACTGAAATAGGGGTCCCGTCCGCGAAAATATTATCTAGTATTGACAACGAAAAAGAACTGCGGATGAACTTGGATCTCCTTGAAGAAAGGAGAGAATTAGCTCTGATCCGCGAGCATAACTATAAACGTTAGTTACAAAAATATTATGACTCAAGGGTTCAAAAATGTAATTTTGATGCGGGAGACTTTGTCTTCCGTAATAATGAGGCATCGGGTCAAGAACCGTAGGGAAAACTAGCCCCAACTTGGGAAGGTCCCTACCACGTAAAGGAAGTTTTATCTAAGGGCGCCTACAAGTTAGAAATATTGGACAGGACAAAAATCCCAAGAATTTGGAATATCGCTCAATTAAAAAAATTGTTACATGTGAGCAATATTATCGTTACTTGTATTTCTTTTTCGGCTTGCGTGCCCTAATAGTTAGTAAAAATGACATCTTGTGTCATTTTCTTGTAATACAATTAGGCCTGCGTGCCAACATTATCAAAGTAATTAATTTAAGCTATAAGGAGACTCGTGTCCAAGTTAAAATAAATTCATGGCTTGCGTTCCAGAGAGGACCCGCGTATCCTTAAAATAAATTCCTAGCATGCGTGCCAGAGAGGACTTGGGTATCCTTATATTAAATTCCTGGCTTGTGTATTAGAGAGGACACGTGTGTTGTTAAACATAACTGATAATTTCGGGTAATCCTTTATTGACAACTAAGAAGATCCTAAAATCTAACACTTATATTATATATAACACAAAGTGTAAAGGGAGAAACTTCTTATATTAATATCAAAAGAGGATTACAAATAAAACAAGTTACAAAAGAACCACCGTGCCTAATCTAAGGATCCTGAGCAGCCGTGTCTTCCAGACCTTGGTCTTGGATGATGGAGTATTAGGTTTTGGAAAAGTTGGAGGAGTGGATGGCATTTCTTCAGATGTTTCTTGTAAATACTCCTTTAAACGGTGGACGCCATACCCCGCCGCGGAAAATTTAGGGAGCATGGTTTGGAGAGGAAATGACAGATTGTCATATTCTGCATCCGCCGGTTGTACTTCCCTGCAACGTTAAGCCCGCGCAACGGATACTCTTCCACTAGCCGGTTGGTCTTCGCATAATCAAGACCCTCCTCTAAGCCAATCAAGCGGTCAGCTTGACTCGAGGTGTTGAGCAGAATAGCAAGACTATCCATCAGCTCAGGCCCCTCCTTGATATGCTTGATAACCTATTAAGATTAAAAGACACATGCAAAATAACAACAAGTTGGATGAGGCAAAGGAAAACATATAAGTAGAGGAACTATTAAACATACCAAGGCGGGACCTTCGGCTAGCAGCCATTGCCGTTCTTCCTTGGTCCGATTGGACTTCTCCCTCAACTCGCGGTACTCGTCGGCCATGCTCAAATTTTCCTCATATAATTTAGCCTCACGGGCCTACACCTCCTCATGAGCCTTCAGCAAGGCATCATGCGCAACCACCAACTTCGCATTCCTCTTCTCCATGTCCTCCACCTGCTCCTTGCGCAACTTGGTCTCCTCTTCAAAAGCTTAAATCAGAGTTAGCTGATTCTCTAGAGCAGAGTTAGCTTCGAGGGCCTTTGCCAAGTCCGTTCCCTTCTGCTGAGCCTCATCCCCGGCAGCCTGAAGGACGGCGTTCTGCTTCTTACACGCCTCTTTAAACTGATGTGCGGAAGTGGCCTGCCTATCTTTTTCACCCTGAAGAGCAATTCTCGCATCATTTAGCTTCCACTCAGCAGTGTTAGCTTTCAGACGCTGCTCTTCAACCTCCTTCTTGGCTTCCTTAATGGCCCGGGATATCTCCCCCCCGCTTCTCTCCCATCGTTCGCCATTCTCGCAATATTTCGTATCCGCTGGCCACAGTGTTGCCCAGGACAGTATTAAAACTCAAGGCGAGATCATTACGAGGGTGACCGCGTTGGAAGGCGCGTTCCGCAGGAGGAACACTATGGCTGATGAACTCAGCACAAGTGTCCTGATCCGTGAAACGGGTCAAGCGGGGGATTTACAAATGATCAACCTCCCCATGATTTTCCACTCCATAATAATCAAAGCTTGAGGATTGGGAGTGAGAAGCGTCTCCACTGCCCGCTGGGCGTGGTGGCGAAGAAAAGGAAATGTGGGGAGGAGACGACGAAGGAGGAGGTGGAGACTGATGTGGCGCGTACTGCGTCTCCAGATCCTCAGTGTCTTTAATTGGTTCCTTCCCTTTTGAACCAGACACGTCATCGGATATGGTGATTGTCGAAGGAGGAGTTGGTGGCTTTTCTGTCGATACACAGCATAACAATTAGTTAAGTAAAACACAGCATAGCAAATACTGATATTCCGATAAGGATCAGCAGCATACGTGCGGAAGCCATCATCATATCCATCACCCCGGTCCCCAAGGCGGATATTAGGCTTTTTAGGGCCCTGCGCCCGGTGCTTCTTCTTGATAGGTTCCTCCTCGGCATCAACGTGGCTGGAACCCGCATCACTTGCCTTAGAAGGTCACTATTTCCTCTTGCGCTCCAGCTCTGCCAGCGCATGCGTGACAAATGAAATTTCAGATGTATCATCAGAACAATGTTCCTCGAGGGATGATGATTCGTCACTTGAGGACAAAATTACAATCACCTCATCAGAGGATAAAGCATTTAGAGGACGAGGGTTCAGACGATACGCACCTATTTGAAAAAAGGCCTTTGAGGCCACTGGCTCGGCGCAATCATTGATCCCTCACCTGAAAGGAACGGAAAACACATAAGTAAAAAGTTATAAGAAAAACAAAACAGGAGGAAGTTGGCAGACACTTACTCTCATCCACATTCTGGAAAAAAGGTTCCAGATCCGGGTATGGCCACAGGAGGCTCATACTTGCCCACACCAGGGCTTTCTCATGAATGGCCGCGTGGGCGTAGGCTTCTGTATCAACGTGCGGAACCAATCATGACCTTCAAAAGGAGCAACCGGCATATACGGAGGCTTCTCGTTGGTCAAACGCCGCACCATGGTGATGGGAACGACATCCTCCGCAGCCAGAAGAACTTTATTCTCCACTCGTATACGCTGCGGGGCGGCTCAGTGCCAATCTCTTCGAGACGGAGGCACAGTTGTACCATCCGCCGCGCCCGTGCATCTTGTAAAACACGAAAAAATTTTCAATCTTGGGCACAATGTTGTTCGCCCAACATACGAATTCGAAGTGACGAATTCGCATGAGACCAAAGGGATGCACCTGCGAGAGGTGTACCCCATGGGCAGATAGAATATTCCCTAGGAACATGGTTATCGGAAACCTAAAATTCCCAAGGGAGAAAAAGTCGGCATACACCGCCATTTTTCCAGACGGAGGCTTGTTGGAAGTAAATCTGGCGGTTAGAAACTCTGGTTCCCATTCCGATGGAATCCCGTAGGCCGTAATAAGCTTCTCGTAGTCGAAACGTTTCCACCTAACTTGTTTGGTTTCTACGTCTGGGGAAGAAGACGCCTTCTTATCTCTAGCCATTACGTCGGAATGAAAGGGAAAACAACGAGGAATCGTGTAAAACTTGCAAAGGTTAATCAAAGATTCGAGGAAAAGAAGTTAAGAAGAAAGAAGATTGAAAGTGCTAAAAGACAAAGAAGGGAGGAAACTGCCCTAATTATACTCATCGCAATTAATGCGATGAGATGTGAACAGTGGAGAGAGAAATTGGTGGTCCAACGGGAATACGCCACGTCACGCAGGAAAACCAAAAAAGCGAAAAAGTGAACAGTCGGGCGCAGTTGACAGCTGGCATTAACGTCACATCGTCTGTTCAGCGCTTGCAAACTGTCACGTCGTCCTTTTTCATCGTTATCCACACCAACATAAAATATCTCCACCAAACATAAAAACTCAAAAATCCCCAAAAAAATACCCAAAGTCCAAAATTTCACCCACATAAAACTCCACGTGGAAGAAACAATGGACTAGGGGGGGGGGGGGGCTTATAGAGGTAAAGTACTAAAAAGACACAAGAACCCCTAAGGACCACCCGCGGATGAGATAAGACTCCTCAGAAGTCAGTCGAGGAGCATATAAACTGCCGGCATAACTCAAAGTAGAAAGAGAATAATAACAAGCTCTAGAGACTATGTGCGGGAGGATCTTGACACCCTCAGAAGTCATCTGCATTGTATTACTCACATCCGCAAGGATGACCAGAAAGTGATGTTAGAAGACAGCTGTAATAAACCGTCAGACTTCTAGAAGATTTATCAAGATTCTCCCTTGGAGAGCACGAAACGTAACAACCAATAGGAGAGGGGCAACTAGCGAGGTTGTTACAACCAAGCAGATGGCCAATATAGTTCGTTCTATCGTATGAAGACACATGTCCAGGTTGTTACAACCATGCACATGGACGATATAGCTCGTCTTATCACGTACGGACACGTGTCCAGGTGGTTACGAGAGAATCTTTTGGAAAAGGACAGCTGGACCAATTATATTCCCTTACCTTTCGGCTATAAATACCATCTATCATCTTCAAGAGGTATTCATTCACTTCCCACTATCTACTCTCAATACCTAAGTACTTTCTCTTCATTAGAATTGTACTTATTCTCACGCCGGAGGGTGGTTACTGGAAGACCCCCCCCCCCTTTTCCTTCCCGTAACGAGCTCACGGTAGTTGTTTTGCAGGGTTTTCGTAATTGGACTTGGGAGATCGGACTTGTATAACTTGGTAAGTATTTGACCCGTACCATGTGGACTCATTGGATCTAGACCCTTAGCGGATTAGATCCGTATTTCTTCACTAGCAACATTTTACTTCGAATATATCCTTAAACATCTCCGTCTATACGTTAGGTTGATAGTGCTTAATTGCTTATAAGTTATTCTGGCCTTATAGATTTAGCCATACTTTTTTACGAAATAACGCGACTTTGGTAGCAAAACATGGGCTTGTGTGTTTTACCAAAAGAAATAGGTCTTAGTTGGAGAAGCTTGAGTTAAGAACTTTATTAAGTAGTTTTTTACACGGTCTATTTTGACAGTATATTTAGCTCCTAATAAAGTGATTATTCTAGTGTTCTCTCATAACACCTTTGTATATCGTGAATAATATATTAAAAACAAGCAATGTAGCCAACCAGCATTAATGCATTATATTGTTGCTATCGATAACTAAACTTATAAGGCCCAAAGTAACTTACAAATGTTATAAACGTATCATAATGCAAGAACAAACATATATGAACACTAAAAATACTATTATTCTAAAAGTTGTTAGATATATATGATGGTTGGATTTGTGTGCTCTCAGTTTACATACACGGTGACAAAGTCATCAAATGCGTTAAAGAAGCTGGCAAGAAGACTCGACGAACCCTTTATGTCTTAAGTTAGAGATATGTTTTTTTTTTAATTCGTTAAAAGAGCAAGAACACTCGACCAACCCTTATATGTCTTAAGATATGGATATTGATATTTAAACTCATTTAAAGCGCAAGAAGACTCGTCCGTTGTAAACTAAATAAGCACAAAACAAGACAACACTTTTGCCTTTTATTGCCACGTGTCATAAACACCATCGACTACATTAAGGTGAAAGAAATTTCCATCCAAGATTTAATAATGTCACTCGTCATTCTCTTACCTTTTGGTAACTTGGCACCCTTGAGCACCTAAGTTTGATGCAACTTGGTGAGTTAAGACTCATGGAAAACATTTACTTGAATTTCTGTCTACGAGGATGATGAATCCGAGCACTAAATTGGTTGTGCACCCACTCTTTTCTATCAGGCACGTGGTACCTTTTGATAAGTTAATAATTAAGGAAATTGTGAGAGGGGTCGTCCTTTTGTGGAGGTTGGTCATGACGACGTAGATTGAAGAGGTAGGTCCCAGCAGAGACCAGTTGGTCCCACAAGACTCACCTTGAACAGGGACGTCTGCGCAAAGGCCATCTGCTCCCGCAGGACCCACCATGCTCATAGAATCTTACGCGCAGTACGCAAGCTGTACACGCAAGGAAAGCCTCCCAATGGTGAAGTACCCCGCCTGTTCCCGCAGTTGCGGATACAAGCCATCAGGGAAGGCTACCCGCAGACAGCAGGGCTACACGCACAAGACACTAGCTACTTCAGCAGTCACGTGAAGGAATGAGCAAGGCGGGAACAATCCCGCCCAAATGAGCCAGTCTGATTCTGAAAGATCTTTTGTACCATACCTACCAAGGTATGGATAGGACAGACGATCTGACCAGAACAGCCCATGAGCCAATCACAGGGTGACAGCTCACCGACAACAGTGCGAGGAGGAGCACCCTCTAGTACTGTTTGTCACTATTAGCCGCTGCCTACTCACCAACCCTTACTGTGAAGCATGCGCAGCCTACAGTTGGTGGAATAGTGTTACTGTTGGCCGTAACCTATTCACCAACCAGCATGGCCTGCGTTCAATCCACAGTAAGTAGAACGTGCATAGTCTACAGTTGGTGGAATAGTGCAGCCGACTTTGTTACTGTTGGCCGAAACCTACCCACCAACCAGTATGGCCTGTGCGTAATCCACTGTTGGTTGAACAGGAATACTATTCACCCGGCTATACCTTCTAGAAAACCTACCTTCGGCTATAAATACTCCAATATCTTGGAATGGTAAGATCATCTGCTATCCAGTTATCTAGCAATCTCTTAATATACACTTATATTCAGAGCAACCTAGTCTGATTCTCACGCCGGAGGGTGGTCACAAGGAGGAACCCCCCCCCCCTTCTCAGTGACGAGCTTACGGTGTTTGTTTTGCAGGTCTCCTGAAGAACAACCTTCTCAGCTAGACCTCATTCGTGGGAAACATTACTTAACCCCCCAGATTATCTATAATCTGTACCGGGTCGCTTAGTGTTTCTTCATTGGCGCCATCCGTGCATAAAAGCTAGAACTATTTTAGTTTTCACAATTTCTGAAGAAATGGTTAACGTTACTCCGGTCCAAAGGCCTGTAACTGACCAAGAAATCCCGGTAACCACCCCAGCAACTGGGGGGAACACCGGCGGTTATACAATCCTTACGAACACTACCCCGACTACCCAAGCCGGGGCAAGTGGAGTAAATATTCCATTGGGGTTCACCGATACCCAACTGGAAAAACGAACGAAGGTCCCTCGCCAAACATTAGAACAAGTGAAGGCGTGGGCCGAAGCACGGCAAAGAGAATTCCAAGCCGAATTGGATGAACGCTTGCGTTCAGCTCAACAGGCTGACGAATTCACCAGTACTCGCCAACACCTCAATATGAGCAGTGACTGCGAGTATTCAGAAGACGAGTTGGAGTCTGATACCGACGCGAACCCTCGCCATAAGGCGAAAGGGAAGCGTAAGGACACGGACGTCCAACCAAAAAGGAATTTTGGGGAAGCTTTTAAACCAATCGCGGAGAGAAACCCGCGTGACTTCTCCAAAACCTTTAGACCAACTGCTACAAATGCAGGAAGGTCAAAATTCGCAAGAGACATTGCGGAGGCAATCGCCCCGAGAAGTGCCAAACAAATGTCAAACATTGGCACTTATGATGGTCTATCCGACCCAGACGACCATCTGAACAGGTTCATTGCGGGGGCTACCGTCAGCAACTGGACGGAACCCACGTGGTGCTACATGTTCCAGATGACTCTGGTCGGAGCAGCCAGGGCATGGTTCGATCGTTTACCGATCCACCACATATATGACTGGGCGGACTTTCAGAACAAGTTCAGCCAGCACTTCAGCCAACAGAGGAAGTACACTGAAGAGCAGTGGACGATCCTCAACTGCGTGAGAGAGGAGGATGAATCTTTACTAGACTTCATCACTCGCTTCAATTCCAAAAAGCTTAGTCTCGGCAACATAAGTGAGGATCTGGTTCGCGCCGCCTTCATCCAAGGCGCCGAATTCCCAGAACTTATCCGCACGTTGACGGGTAAGGATGGCATGCCATCCACATGGGATGCCATCATGACGGCGGCAAAGCGCTTTGCCGAGACGGAAAAGCAGCTGGGAAGGGACCTTCCCCAGAGTACACACCTCTACACGCAGAGGACAAGAGAGAATAACGTCCGGATCGCCCGGCAGAACAAAAAGAGGAGGCTAGGTATTTGGCAGTCAAGGGTAAACTTTGACACCTCATCCAGCTCTCGCCCTCTTGTTGGCGGAAGGGACAACACACACCCTTCAAATCGAAAACACCGGTGGACGCCACTCACAAAGAGCGTCACGGAGATTTTTGCCACGGAAAAATTGCCATGGCCCAAAGCCCCATCGATCCGGCAGAAACCTAATGCGGATCAAAGCAAATCCTGTGATTTCCACGGGACAAAGGGTCATGGTACTGAAGAGTGCACATCCTTGAAGGATATTATTGAAACATTTGTTAAGGATGGAAGGCTTGCACATCTCGTGGCATCGATCAGGAAGGGAGGAAGGAATGACAACCGCTACAGAGGTAACGGACGAAAGCCCGTCGACATCAGCATCAACATGGTTCATGGCAAGGTCAGAGGAAGAAAAAGACGGGTGATGGAACCATGCGCATGGAAGGAAGCTGAGGTGCGCTTCCCGCGAGTGCCAGGAGGCCCCAGCAAAGAAGGCCCCATCGTCATCAAAAGCCAGCTGGGGCACTACATCACCTCCCGCACTCTTGCTGACAACGGCGCTTCGTCGACAGTGATGTACAGGCAGTTCTTTGATAAGCTGGATGATGAAGACAAGGAACGCTTGGAAACGGTCTACGCTTCAATGGAAGGGTTTGATGGGAGTACAGAAACACCCCTGGGTATCCTATCTTTCCCCGTTACTCTTACTGATGGGAATCATTCACGCACAGAAGACGTGGATTTTGTCGTGATGAAAAAGCCACACCATACATACGACATCCTATTCGGAAGAGATGGGATGGCAAGATTTAACGCCGTGGTATCTTCAGTCCACGGCATGATGGGATGGCCAACAGCTGAAGGTGTAGCAATGATCTCTGGCATTCCCCAGGTATGCATTGCATCTGTCTCATCTAAACCCAAACCGAAGAAAGCTAAACCAACCGTCACTGAACCGGAAAAATGGGCCTTCAATGGCAAATACCCCGACCAGGCCGTTACCATTGGACCAACAATTGTTGATCCCACCCGCACCTTACTCAAACGCTTACTGCAGAAAAACGCTGACATCTTTGCGTGGACACCAGCTGACATGACTGGCGTACCCCGAAGTATGGCGGAGCATAAGCTCAAATGCGATCCGGCTGTTACGCCAATCGTACAAAAGCGCAGGGTAATGGGGCCTGAACAAACTAACGCGTGTAGAACCCAAATCAAGGAACTCCTTGACGCAGGCATCGTACGCGTTAGTAGATATCAAACATGGGTTGCAAATCCCGTAATGGTACCGAAGAATGACAAACAATGGCGCATGTGCATAGATTTCAAAGATTTGAACAAAGCATGCCCCAAAGATTGTTATCCGTTACCAGAAATTGATCTCAAAGTGGATTCGTTGGCGCCATTTCGCCTTAAATGCTTCTTGGATGCGTATAAGGGGTACCACCAAATCCACATGGCCATTGATGACCAGGACAAAACCGCATTTCGGACGCCTGATGGTACATTTTGTTATAAAATGATGCCATTCGGACTTAAGAATGCAGGGTCCACGTACCAACGACTAATGGACAAAGAGTTTCATGCCCAAATCGGGAGAAACTTGGAAGTCTATATGGATGATTTGGTCATCAAAAGCCTCGAGCCTGAGGCGATGTTGAAAGACATTGAAGAAACTTTCAACACGCTCCGAAAGATAAACATGAAGCTCAACCCGAGCAAGTGTTCATTTGGGATGGAAGAAGGGAAGTTCTTGGGAGTCATTGTTACTAAAGATGGCTTTAGAGCGAACCCTGAAAAGGTCGAAGCCATTGTTAAAATGGAATCACCTACCACCATCAAACAGGCTCAGACACTGAATGGGCGACTAGTCGCACTTAATCGCTTCCTGGCAAACCATGCGGATAAGTCGTTTCCTTTCGTGTCAACACTGAGAAACTGCTTGAAGAAAACACACTTCCGCTGGACACCAGAAGCAGAAGCAGCTTTTCAGGAGATTCGGTCACGCCTGATCGAACTCCCAACGCTTACAGCACCACAAGCGGGAGAGGAGTTAATCCTATACCTTTCCGCAACAGATAGAGCAACCGGGGCAGTCTTGCTAGTAGAACGAAAGGGCATCCAGATGCCAATCTATTATGTTAGCCGTGTACTAACAGACGTAGAAACCCGGTACTCTACCCTCGAAAAATTGGTCTTAGCACTTATACACGCTTCACGCAGGTTAAGACGATATTTCCAGGGCCACCCAATCACCATTCTCACCAACTTCAAACTCTCAAATGTTCTAGGCAAACCCGAATTATCGGGACGTCTAGCCAAATGGGCAATTGAATTGGGAGAATATGCAATTAAGTACAAGCCAAGACCAGCCATAAAAGGCCAGGTCTTGGCCGATTTTATTGCAGAAGTCCCCGTTTCGCGGGAAAAAGAGTGCCAGGAGGAGGCTCAACCCTCCCCAGCACAGGACGTCAATGATGTCTGGCGACTCTACACTGATGGAGCAGCCAGTAACGAGGGTTCAGGCGCAGGGTTAAAATTAACCAACCCAGCAGGCCAAGAATATACTTACGCTATTCGGCTGGACTTTCCAAGTACGAATAACGAAGCTGAATATGAAGCATTCTTGGCCGGTTTGAGAATTGCGCGTAAGATGGGAGTGAAAAACTTAGAAGCCCACGTGGATTCCATGCTGGTGGCCAACCAAATAAATGAAACATACACGGCTGTGAATGACACCATGGCCCTGTACCTCGCCCAGGCAAAAACCCTTATGCGTGATTTTAGTGATTGTAAAGTCATACACGTCAGGCGCAGCGAAAACAAATCTGCGGATGCGTTAAGCAAGCTTGCATCACTAGCCTTCACCCACTTGGGAAAGGACATCCGCATTGAACTCCTCGAAGCACCATCAGTCCCGCACAAGGAAATTTGTGTCATCCAGAACAATACAGAAACATGGATGACACCAATAATAAATTACCTTGCAGCAGGAATACTACCAGAGTCAAAAACACAGGCAAGAAAACTACGCTGTAAAGCACTGAATTATCAACTCGTCAATGACATCCTTTACAGACGTAACTTTCTTGGCCCACTCTTGAGATGCGTGGACAACCAAGATGCCAACTACCTCCTAATGGAAGTACACGAAGGCATCCGTGGGGTACACGCAGGCCCCCGCGCTGTTGTAGCCAAGCTAAACAACGCGGGATACTTTTGGCCGGGGATGCATACGGATGCACTGGCATACATCAGAAAATGCAGGTCTTGCCAGCTTTACGCACCTAACACGCATCGCCCAAAAAACGAACTGGTTCCAGTCACTTCTTCGTGGCCATTTCAGAAGTGGGCCATCGATGTGACAGGCCCATTTCCTACAGCAGCAGGAAATGTTCAGTTCCTAGTGGTAGCCATCGACTACTTCACCAAGTGGATAGAAGCAAAACCTTTAGCCCAAACAACCGCAAAGCATATCAAAAAATTTATTTGGGAATTTATAATTTGTCGTTTTGGACTTCCACAGAATTTGGTGAGCGATAACGGCACCAACTTTGCTGACAAGAAGCTACAACAGTGGCTGAAAGAACTTCAAATCACCCACACCTTTACCTCAGTGGCACACCCGCAAGGTAATGGTGAGGTGGAGAGAGCAAACAAGAGCATCGTCGAAGGCATCAAGAAAAGACTTTTGAAACACAGATCCGGCTGGGTGGACGAGCTTCCGCACGTCCTTTGGGCAAACAGAACGCTGAAGAAGGCCAGTACGGGGGAAACCCCGTTCAGCCTCACTTATGGCACGGAAGCCATGGTCCCGGTCGAAATTGGTCTACCCTCACCAAGGGTCTTGAGTCAGCCAGAAGACAATGATGCGGAAAGACGGTTGGATCTTATGCTAACCGAGGAACGCAGAGATTTAGCCGCAGTGCGTGAAGAGAATTACAAACGACAAATGCAAAAGTACTACAACACGCGGGTAAAACTCTGCAACTTCAAGGAAGGAGACTACATACTGCGTAACAACGAGGCTTCGAACCAAGAACGCCCAGGAAAGTTGGCCCCAGTCTGGGAAGGGCCATATGTTATCAAACAAGTTCTGGGAAAGGGCGCATACCGGCTCGAAAGGCTCGATGGCACTCCCATCCCAAGAACATGGAATGGAGCTCAATTACGCAAATGTTATATGTAGATCAATTCCAATACTTGTAAAGAAAAGGCCAAGAGCCACTTCTAATGGAAATGATTCTCCTTTCATAATGTGTTTACCTTTATTCTTATGAACTCCCCACTGGTGCCGGTGTTTACCATAAAGGGGGAGAAGTAAGTCGTTACGTGTGGAAGGCGGCAAAACCCGCATAAACACAACGTTAAAAATAAGGGAAACCTACACGCAGGTCAGGTATGGGTAAAGTTTAGCCATCCTACCAAGTGCAAGTGACGGTTCTATCCGCACAATCACGAAGGAGGAAGCGAAACTTTAACCCACTATCAACCACGTTCAAAGGTTAACTTATCCTAAATACTTAGAAATGAGGAAAACCTACACGCAGGTCAGATACAGGTTAAAGTTTAGCCATCCTACCAAGTGCAAGTGACGGTTCTACCCGCACAATCACGAAAGAGGAAGCGAAACTTCAACCCATCATCAACCACGTTCAAGAGGTTAACTTATTCTAGAACACTTGGAAAATTGCTAACTTAAACTAAGTATGCAAGTCATGAGTTTATAAAGCAAGGAATCCAAAGAAGGAAATAACAATCTTATACGCAAAAAAGATTTATATTTCAATAATATATTACAAGAATGGCCGGGTTACTACCCGCCTAGAAGAGAATCTATACAAGTTTAAGCAATGGAAAAGGATCTTCGGGGTCAAGCTTCAGGGCCGCCTCCACTAGGACCCGCTCCGTCAGAAGAACGGGGTGGTTCGAGGAAAGCTTTGAGGACAGCTAACCCATCATCAGCAACAGCTACTTCATCCACCTTTTCCACCACTGGATGCGGGAAGGCGGCGTATTGGTTCAATGCTTGGTCGTAAATGGCTTCGGTATCCACATCGAACAAAGGGAAGTTGGAAGGCGGGACGCCTTTCTCAACAAACCCTAGACCAAGCATGAAGCCGGCCTTTTCCCCATCATCATGAGAAGCGTTGAGGGCTGCGGTCATGGCATCATCGTAGGAGGTCTCTGAAAAGACCCGACGCACAACCTACAGAAAAAAATACAAGTATTAGAACCTTTTCTGACAAAAGAAATGCGTGAAGATAAATCTAAACATACCTGAGGCAACGCTTCTCGAAGAAGCCATCGGAGGGCAGCTTGAGCTTCGGTATGGGCGCGTTCGGCTTCGCTCTTGTTAAGGTTGGCAAGTAAAACTTCCTTAGCGGCAGCCTCTTCGACGCCCTTAAGCTTCCGCTCGGTTTGGTCAAGCACCCCCCTCTGGTCCAGGATTTCCTGGAGTTTCTTGGCATCTTCCATTGCCAAGGCATCATGAGCGCGTTGGAGAGCCTCTAATTTGCCTTTCAGCTCCTCATTCTCCAAACGCAGAGGCTCAGCAACGGCTTCAGCCTGGGCAGCCCTCTCGGTTGCGTTTCGCGCAGTTTCCCTGGCCAGCCGAAGCTGTTCATTCACAGCTTGGGCAGCCTTGGAACGGGCCTCGAGTCGCGCCTGAACTTCAACCTCGAGGGCCTTGAAGGCCTTCTCCTTGGTGGCGGCAGCTGCCGCCAGCTGTTGGTTCTCCTCCCGAAGAGCACGCGCTTCAGATACGTCTTTGGCGCGAGCTGCTTTCAACTTGTCGTTTTCACGACAAAGCAGCTCGATGCGCGGCTGCATCCGGGCCTGGAGAACCCGAAGCTCATTGGTTAGCCTACCCTCCTGGTAGCTAGCCATGGCTTCCCCCAACGCACCATGAGGAGCAGCGTGGCGAGCCCAGTCCACGCACTCCACAGGGGTACGAAGGGTTGTTCCTCGGCGTATGTTCCATCGTGGAACATACACTTCATTGGAATCCGACACTGCAAAAGAAACAAAGACAGTAAGGAAAAGATGATAAAAAAAAAGGGGAAAAACAAAGGAACCCTACGCACCTGTAGGGTCAATGACAGGCCGATATCCGCCAAACCCATCACCTGAACCTAAAGGAAATCCATCCAACAGGTCAGGCAGATGGGAAGGTGGCAAAGATCGGCGGGAAACCCTGCGCGTACCTGATGGTCCGGCTGTCGGTGCCGGTGGCGCGGGCATGGTGGCAGCCGCCGTGGTCGCCGTCGTGGTCTCCGCCGCGGTCGCCGCCTCCTTAAAAGCAGCAGTAACCGCCGGTTCCGTGAAGGATGCTGTAAAAATCGCACTCACGGCCGGCGGTGACGTCATCTCGGCCGGAACAGTTGGCTCGATGGAACGAGCAACTGGACCAGCGGACGCAGGCGCAGGCGATTGGGTCGACGCCTCAGGAAGGCTGACCGAGCCTACCGTCATTGGCGAGGAGGTACTCCCCTGCGTTTCACCCAGGATTGCGTCAACATCCACGCCTGCACAAAGAAGAAAGTGTTAAAAGAAAATTATGAAGTGACAAATCTACAAAGGCATTATGATTATACTTACGGGTTTTCTTGACCCTGAACGTACGGACGGGCGGGGAGGAACCCGATGGAGCCGGCCTCTTGGTACCGGTCACCGTCATCTTCGTTGGTTCTCCGGAGGTAACGGTCGTAGCCTCCGGAGCAGTGGTCTTCTCACCACCGGGCTTCCCCGCCACCTCTTCACTATCTGACTCCGTGTCAGATAGAACCACTGGATCAGCTGTGGCCTTCTCCTTCCCCTTCACGCCGGCAGCAGTCTTCTTCTTCCGCACAAGGGGAGGACCATCTGCGGATTCCTCAGAAGAAGATAGGATGTAAGGATTTCCAACAGCAGGTACAGCATTGAGGGGTTCGGGATAAAATATCTCCTTACCTGGCCGCCGGTGGCTCAGGATCTCTTGGCCTGGCGGATAGACCTCCACAAACCTATCCGCCGTTTGCTCCAAGATGGGCAACTCATTGTCGTCCAGAGCACGAGTGCCCACCCGCACGGGACGGTCAGCCTCCCGCGGGAACAGGAGCGACTCCAAATTATTCCCCTCTGAAAGAAAAGAAACAGTTAGAAAAATAAACTAATATCAGCAAGAAAGACAAGACATACCATAAGGAATAGAGTTCAAACCGTATTCGAGAAGGATAGGAAACCGAGACGCATCCTTCCATACCCGGCTCATCCCCAGCAGTACCATCCCGGACTCCGCAAACCGGTAAACCGGAGATTGGACCCGGGATATCTTCGCGAACCATTCCGCCTCCTGGTAGCTGGAAGCGTGAAGGCTCGGAAGCGCTTGACCCTTCTTGAACTTCATAGCAATGGGGATGGCGCGGGCAGAGATGTAGAAGAACTCCCGCTTCCACGATCGGAGACTGCGCTCGGTCACGCAGATCTTTAAACCCTTTATACGGGTTTTCAGGGTGTACCACCCTTGGACGCACCTCCAAGTATAGAAGGTCATCAGGCGGTCCACGTAGGGCTCAATACCCAGAATCCGGCACACCCACTCGAAGTGCCGGACCTTGGCAATCGCCATCGGATGCACCTCGGTCAGGTGCACCCCGTGCCTCTCCAGGACACGATACATAAACTTTGTCAATGGGAACCTAAGGTTTCCATAAACAAAGAATGCAGCATATACCCCGATCTTGCCACTGGGGGCATCGTACACAGTCTGGTGAGATTCAGGAAACTCAGGCTCGAGAGACTCGAGCATGAACTTCCTGACGATGTACTGGTACTGATCGACAGGTAGAGCACACTGGCACTCGCCAGCAGTACTCCTATCGTCGGCTACAGCTTCAGCATCATGAGAAGACATTTTTGCAGAAAGAAGAGTGATTTCGGGAAAATGCTTGCCTGAAAAAGGGGAGTATTTGCCGGAAATCACTAAGAAGAAGAAGAGAGGTGAAAGTGTGAATTGCAAATAACCCTCTCCCCCTTTATATAGTAATCGCAATTAATGCGGTGAATTTAATGCGGAGGAGAGAGAAATCGACAGTGCAATGAAACTATGACACGTGGCAAAAAGCAAGCTGGCAACAGCTGTTGAAAGGACGTGCCAGTAACTTTGCGGCCACGCGCCCGAAAAAACACGCCCACGCGCCTGAAAAAGCGACTGGAATGACCATGTTCTGTCACGTCACCATAACTTCCTGCACGTCCTGACACAGTCAGGAGAAACCGTCACACGACGTTTCAGATGTTTGGATTGTTCTTATCCTCACCAACCTTTCGAATTTCAAAATTCAAAATTCAAAAAGATTCAAAAGTAAGCGGGAAAATACCCCTTACCTTGGCAACCAAGTAACCATAAGACGGATGCGGGTACAGTGTTAAGGCAAAACCTTCCACATACCTAGCACCCGCAGGGAATTGAACCCAAGAATACCCCGGCAACAAAGTAACTATAAGACGGGTGCGGATACAGTGTTAAGGCAAAACCCTTCACGTACCTAGCACCCGCAGGGAATTGACGCCAGGAGTACCTTGAAAGTAAAGTAACCGTAAGACGAGCGCGGGTACAGTGTTAAGGCAAAACCCTTCACATACCTAGCGCTCGGCAGGGAATTGAAACCAGGAAGGATCTTCTGGGCAATGCTTGTGGAAACGGAAATAACATCCCCGCATAGCGGGAACGTCGAGAACTACATTGTTTGAGGCTCCAGGATGGAATTGGTGGTTTAAACATAATTGATCACTATGTTCAAAACCACTAAAACCTCAAGGAGAATCCACACAAGTGAGACTCAACGCTCCTGACTTGCGAGAAGGTTACATACCTACCCGCATCATACCCAAAGATCAAGCAAAAAAATCGGGAATTTTTGCAAGTGACATTAGGAAACCCGCGGGAAGAATCCCCACGGAGAACCTTAAACTAAACCCTTTTCAAAACCCCTTGCTTAAAGTCCAAAAGTTCACCTCACTTTATTAAACATTCGTGAGAAGAACATTGGACTGGGGGGACTTGAAGAGGTAGGTCCCAGCAGAGACCAGTTGGTCCCACAAGACTCACCTTGAACAGGGACGTCTGCGCAAAGGCCATCTGCTCCCGCAGGACCCACCATGCTCATAGAATCTTACGCGCAGTACGCAAGCTGTACACGCAAGGAAAGCCTCCCAATGGTGAAGTACCCCGCCTGTTCCCGCAGTTGCGGATACAAGCCATCAGGGAAGGCTACCCGCAGACAGCAGGGCTACACGCACAAGACACTAGCTACTTCAGCAGTCACGTGAAGGAATGAGCAAGGCGGGAACAATCCCGCCCAAATGAGCCAGTCTGATTCTGAAAGATCTTTTGTACCATACCTACCAAGGTATGGATAGGACAGACGATCTGACCAGAACAGCCCATGAGCCAATCACAGGGTGACAGCTCACCGACAACAGTGCGAGGAGGAGCACCCTCTAGTACTGTTTGTCACTATTAGCCGCTGCCTACTCACCAACCCTTACTGTGAAGCATGCGCAGCCTACAGTTGGTGGAATAGTGTTACTGTTGGCCGTAACCTATTCACCAACCAGCATGGCCTGCGTTCAATCCACAGTAAGTAGAACGTGCATAGTCTACAGTTGGTGGAATAGTGCAGCCGACTTTGTTACTGTTGGCCGAAACCTACCCACCAACCAGTATGGCCTGTGCGTAATCCACTGTTGGTTGAACAGGAATACTATTCACCCGGCTATACCTTCTAGAAAACCTACCTTCGGCTATAAATACTCCAATATCTTGGAATGGTAAGATCATCTGCTATCCAGTTATCTAGCAATCTCTTAATATACACTTATATTCAGAGCAACCTAGTCTGATTCTCACGCCGGAGGGTGGTCACAAGGAGGAACCCCCCCCTTCTCAGTGACGAGCTTACGGTGTTTGTTTTGCAGGTCTCCTGAAGAACAACCTTCTCAGCTAGACCTCATTCGTGGGAAACATTACTTAACCCCCCAGATTATCTATAATCTGTACCGGGTCGCTTAGTGTTTCTTCATAGATGCAGGCAGATTGTCTAACAAAAGGCGTGTTTTGTTAGATTATTAATGTTAACATGTGCTCCGGTTTTTATCTATTTCCTACTCTCAAACATAGGGGTAATTAATAAACTAGTATATCATATACAACTTTTTACAACTGAAACAGTTACAATAAAACTTACAGATATCAATATTTAGGTTCTTACTTTACGGCTTTGAAATAATAAAGTTTCTGTGAGAATAAAAACTATTAATGTATACAATGTTATTTCATGATCTCATACAAAATCCGTGAACCAATATAAATGGTATATCTTACAAGAAAATTTTTCACACACACTTTAAGTGTAATAATTAATTAATTGTTATTTTATAATAATAATAATAATAATAATAATGCATGTAGCTATGGTGTTTTAATAATTCGATTAAACTCTAAATACGACTCTCATTAAGAAGCCAATTAAGAAATAATGATACATAGAAATGGGCATTTTTACATTATCAAGCTTCTAACTATGGAAGTTTCAGGGCTACCAGCATCAATGGTGGATAATAACTCTGAAAGTCGATCGCTAAGGTCATCAACCTCTCGATGCAAGCTTCGAACATAGGTGCAGGTCTCTTGCAGAACCTTTGAAGCGGAGGACTACATTGGCGAAAATTATAATTAAGAGAGATTAAACAATATCTATATGATAATAAATTATAATGGTAAACGAATTATTATAACCTTGTTGGACCGCTGAATACGAGTACCAGGAAGAAGTTGTTGTAATTTGGAGAGGAGTTGTATGATCTGATCATCTGAGATTCTGGAAGCCCCAGATGATAACTGTCTTGATCTTCTGCTTGACATTGTAAAGTAGGTAGGCCAATTGGTTATGACGCTAGAGAATGGGTACTGATATATATAGAATCAAAGATGCAAAAAGTTTTAACAGAAAATGTGCTTATATAGAGAGAATGAAAGGTGTGTACTGACGGATCTAAATATCAATTTTAAATTATAGAGGCAATCTTTACTTTTTTTTTTTCTTTTTACCGTATTTCACCCAATGTAAACAGAACAAAAATATAAACATAATAATAAATATAATTAAACATATTGGGTGCATCTTTATATTTGTTTTTTGAAAGTTTGAAATCGAGCCATTGCATTTTCTTCTTTTACTTTATAAAACTTTTGTCTTTTGGCCGTATAAATTAAGCATTGTTCAAATACTCGTCACCAATTCAGTTGTACAAATCCGCTTTTATAAGCTTTATTTTAGAAAAGCATCTTTCAAGGGTTGCGGTTGCAACCCATAAAACCAACGGTAGCTTCAATATTTGATAAACCAAAGGAAAAGTGATGTGCTATCCGGTTACCACCATTACACGAGCAAGGCCACGCATTACACCCAATTTTGCAGATTTATCATCATCCTTAAAAGTGTAATAAAATGTCGTAAAATCATCACCTGAAATACGTCATCCTTCTTCATTACTAAAATCACTCGCATACATCTCATAGAATGCCTTTATCTTAGATATATAAAACTTAGTAAATGAATCGCAAGGATTTAAACCACACATATTCTCTAACAAACTAGTTTAGATCTTACTGAATCTATTTTCAAGTTCTTAAATTTGCATATCCAAACCATATTAGAAATTTCAATCTCAAAATGATGTCGAGTGGTGGTGCTTGTTGCAACGCTTTTTGATATCCGACTAGTTTCCAATTTCCAAGCGAGTATAATTTTTGGAAAGGGTTAATGAGTTATAATTGGTTTAAGCTTTAAACTTTGGTTGGACTTTAATTGAGTTGAATTTTTAAATTGGTTGAGCTTTAAAAAAGTAAGGGTAATGTTATATTTCTTTAGGGATAGTGAAATACGAAAGCCTACCTAAAAAAATACTTTTAAAAAAAATAACTAGGTCTGTCCCTAATGGTGTGTGTATAAATTAGTTTCACACGTTTAAATTAGAATATTTTGAGAAGTTAGAACTTTAAAAATTACCAAAAACTACGTTTAAAAAATGGAAAAGCTTCTGTATACTTTTAAAGGTATTTTGGTTGTAAAAGAAAAGGCAAAGATACTTTTAAATAAATCGAAAAAAAATTCCATCATCGCACCTTAAATATATATGTTTCTTGCAATTTTACATAGGTTCTTACATATGTAACATGCTTCTTTGTCGATTTTTTTATAAATTTTCTCGGAGGTTTTTTTTTTTTTTTCTTTTACAAAAGTACTCCTAAAAGTGTATTCACACTCTTCCAAATTTTAAAAAATAAAAAATTATATGTTTTTATCTTATTTTTGTGTGGTCCTCAAAGTTCTCACAACTAAGCTTAATTCTTAAAAGAACCTGGCCCTATATACATATATGGGAATGATCATGATAGGACTCTTCCAAGAAAGGACAGCTTTATAATTAATAAATAACTCGAAAAAACTTGACCCAAACAAAGTGGCTTGCAGTATTTGACACATATTACATATATATATATGATAGTGTAGGGCATTCTCAACCTAGCCCTCATTCCCATCTCTATAATTATACTAAAAAACTACTAAATTTCTTTCTCTTACTCAGTTAAATTATTTTTTTATATATTTATCTTTACAGTTTTCTCTCATCTACTCACAACCAATTCAACAAATATTAAAAAATAAATAGAAACAAACTTTGTTTTCCTAAATGTACAAAAAATCACTACATCTTCTCCATTCACCCTATAATTTACACTCAGAAGCACTCAAAGCCCCACATTATAATTTGCAAACTTCCTTCACATACAATTAGAGGACAGGATGAGAGAATGCTCTTATATGTATATGTAACATAGGAGTATTGTTGTATTATATGCAAAACAACAATATTATATGAGTGTAATACAATAATATTATTATATTGCATATAGGTAATATAACACCAATAGATATATGTACTACAACAAATATTAGATATATACAATACAACAATATTATCTATATGTATTATATTTAATATCAGGATTGACATTTTTTAAGAAAAAAATATTTTTCTAAATTTTGGTAAAGAACATATAAGATTGATAAGAAACATAAAATAAAAATATTTGTTAATGTTAAGTTTTTACAAGTTCTATATTAATATTTAAGTTTCTTTTTAAAATGAGTTCGGTCACATAACTTGCACATATATAAGTTTTATAAATATATAAAGTTTATTTGTTTTTTTATTTAAGATGAGATGAATAAGATTACCTTTATTATAAAGTTAAAATCATAAATAAATAATGTAATTTATACTTATTCGTTAAGAGTGAGAGAGAATGAGTTTTTAGGTGCTATAATTGTCCGTCTTGTCTTTCAATTAAGTAAAAACCTACTCTTGTTTGCAACTGTCTCTTGGCTTCCAAGTGTTTAGACATATTTTACTTATTGTTTCTTCATTTAAAATAATAAATATGTCACAAAGCTACCCTCAGGGGATGTTTGTATTTTGTATTTTCTGAGAAATTCTTTTTGGGCTCTTTTGTCTAGGTTACGCAGATCACGCGCAGATGTTTGATTATTTGTTTTTCTGAAGACATTTCATTAAAAAAATGTCTGCACACCCACTTCTTCACGTAGACATGGACCAACCACTTTTCACATCAGCTTCCTCTTCTCATCTATTATTTCATTCATCCCCTTTTCAAACCCTAGAAACACAAAACCATGCTTCCTCCTTAACCTCCGTCAACCCCTCCACCTCCGATTCCGCCGACCACCACACAGCTCCATGCTGCCGCCGACCACCGTTGCTCTTCCGCCTCCAAATAAAAGAGCAAAAGGCTCCATTTTGTTCGATCCATTTATGGACGAATCAGATTTGGGGAGTGGGTTAAGAAGGGTTTTGGTGATGGTGACTATGATGGTTAGGTTATGGTTTTAAGTATGGGGTTTAGAGGGATGAAAGTGGAGAGTTTAGAGATGAGGGGTATGTGAGAATTCATGGAGATCTAATGTGGTGGAAAATGAAGTAGTTAAGTGATATTATTATTATTATTATTATTATTATTATTATTATTTTTACTACTTCCAGGTAAGCTTGATGTAATATTTTTTTAAAGGATATACCATTTTGTTGTACTTGTTTAATTATTGTTAGTTTTTTGTTGAAGAAAGTTTATGTATAATGAAAGTTTATATATAATGAACTAGTAGGTACCCGAGCGATGCGGCGGAGGAGACAACAATTTTGTAACGCAATACTTGTCTATTACTTTTCTTTGTCATAGTGTTCGTGCGCAGAATTAGTTCTTTTGACCAGAAACTTGTTACCAAACCACCCATTTTGCCACTTAGAGTCTGATAACCAGCTTCACATGAGGTGTTTGGGATTCCTTATAGCTTATAACTTATGGGTTATACGTTATAAGATGTTTGGGAAAGTTACAACTTTGTAACTTATAACTTAAATAAATTATAAGGAGGTAAAATAAATAATCCCAAACACCCCCGAAGAATATACAAGCCATACCAAAATAATTCTTCATTGAATTTTGTAACTTTTTTTTCACGATTGAAATAATAAAAAATAATTTTTCATTTAATTTAATAATGGTTCACGCTATTGCTGTCTTTTACTCATAAGAATGTTATTACCAATGAGTAATAAAAAATACGAAATATGACTTAACAAAAGAAAAACGCATCATTCTATTCAATGCATTATGTAGTTAAGAGCATAACATAGGTTAATTGGTATGCTAACAATGGTCTCATTACAATGAAGTTGGCGTCCTATGCTTAGTGTATAAACCATGAATTCTATTGCAAAATGTCGGTAAAAATGTTGCATAACACAACTATTTATTAGTTGTTGATCTTTTTGAACATATGTATATGCTGGAGTGGTTTTATATCATACAATAAAATGTATGTTCTAATATACGACACAATTTTGAAAGTAATTGCATAATGTATCTTTATTGTCCCATTCTTGCAAAAACGATCTTTTCCGAAACCGCAGCAGAACTACGGACCCCTTCAAGGAAATAATAACGAATTGTTTAGCAAACAAAATTCCATAAATGAACAACACATATAAAAAGGTTCAGAGAAGAAAGAAACGAACCACAAAAGCAAGACTATCTTCCCGGAAATTAGAGATGCAAATTTGTAATGCAACTTAAATCAACCTATTTTAGAATATATGAATCCAATTACAAACTCTAGCTATAAAACACTCACAAAGCAAATCGTGAGAGAGATGTAAAGCCAAAAGTTAGCAGTCTTAATACACACAAATGAATGAAGCATATTAATATTATTCTACAAATGATCCAAATACTTTTATAGTAGAGGTCAAGAAGCTCATACAAGTGGTTTAACTAACAATAAGTATTAAAAACACTCTAAAAAGGAAAAATAATATATTTAAAAAAATGTTGCACATGTATGAAGAGATCATTTCATTTGATCATTTGAAGAATCAAAATCATAAGTTGTTTGGTAGTCAAATCTAGGCAAGTGATATAAACTAAGTAGATCACAAAAGTATGAAAAATGGAAACACTACTAAACCCTTGGGCTAAGCATGGCTCGTTGACACCCATATTGTCAGTACTTTGAGTTAATGACAAATAATACATAAGTTTACAAACAAATTATAGCCATATGCAATGAAAAACTTTTCATGTTTAACCCAAAAAAGTCAAAAGTTAATTAAAACAGTCAACACTAACCGGTAAACATGTTTGACTCAATGTGTGCATTAGCGATTCCCCTTATGGAACTCAACGTGTGCGCCATCAAGTTGGGGAGTCCAATCCTTGACCCATAGAACCTATGACACCAAACCAAATTTCATCATCAATATACCTCCAAATTATACAAAATAAAAAAGGCTTTGAGCTTTAAAAATATGCTCTTAATAAGATAAGCTCGATTCAGACCAAATAAACTCGAGTATTAAAATACTTGAGTTATTTTTGCGCTTTTAACCTTTTACACTTAACACCCAAATTATTCTTACTATCAATTTCATCTAATTAAGCTTGAAATAAATCAATAATCACTTACAGGTTTGGTTGTTGGGACATAAATTTTAGACCGACGCATGAATTAATCTTTGGGTAAAAAATATATTATTTGGTCTCAACCAAGGGTGGATGGCTTGAAGACCAAGTCATGCTAGACTAGTATAAATAGATGTTTTTATTCATTTGTCTAGTATGAGTGACTGTATTGTGTATGTGTGAGATTTAGAGTTTTATCCCTTTGAGAGAGTCTCCGCCTCCAGGATGAGCTCTCCTGGTGGCGGCTGATATTTCTTAATCGATTGTATGTATGAATGTATGTATGAGTGTTTCATCTTAATGAGAATCATTCGGCTAATATTTCATACTACCATTTCTATCTTTTGTGTTTTGATTACAATTGTTCATCATATTATTGATTGTTAATCAAATCAGGCTCTCTCCCAATACACCTCGTCCGTCCAGATATCATTCAAGAGTGAATACGAGTGAGATTCGTTCCTAACCCTAAATCCGAGCTCTACACCGTTGTTTAATAACGATTATTCACGCTTCCACACCGAAGCTCGGTTCTAACAATTGGTATCAGAGCGGGGTTACCGAATCGTTCAGACTAACCGTTAAACGATGAAGTTTGTTGAAATTATTTTTGGGGGTTTTGAAATTATTTGATGATTTGGAGAAAAATATATGGATTGATGTTTAGGTTGATGACTCGTTTGGAGATCCAACATCAATTTCATGTTTATTTGGTCAGAAAGGTCCAGATCTGATGTAACAGTGTTATTTGGCTCGTTTTGGGGCAACACTGTTCATTTGATGATTTCCAGATCTGAAAAGGTTGATTATGATATGAAGATAGGTTTATTTGATTTCGAGATAGCGTGGATACTCCTACAATGATTAATTTCAGATTATGATACTTGTTTCCAGATCTGAAAATTAGGGTTTATATGTGCTCGTTATTGTTTATGTTATTTGTGCTGCTTGAACTGTACATGATTTGGTAGACAAACATTGCCACTGGTACAAAATGGTATGGAGAATGTACAAGTCAGAAATGAACATGTACTAGAGGCAATATCATTATGGTTTGTTGCGGCAGATGCAAAGTGAATATTCAAGCAGGTTCTGCAAGGGCAAATCAGTAACTGATTATGCATAAATGAAGTTTTGGTGTCTCGAGCATACTATGATCATATAAGACTGAACTCGAGTATAGAAAATGACTAAGTGTTGCTTCGAGCACAGGAGGTGTTTTGCCCAAGCACATCTTTGTATGGCTCAAGCACATCTTATATCGACCACATCAAATTCGAGCACACTTTGTGAAACCCAGAGCATATCCTTTGTCTTCTCAAGAAAACTATCTTCTTTAAGTCTCGAGCACACTTTGTTATTTATTCGAGCAGACTGTTTTTCGAGCATACTTTGTTTTTTTCTGAACAATTAAGCTTGTGAAGAGAAAACTCAAGTTTGTGTCGAGCACACCCTTGCTCCCGAGCATACTTTTGTTTCCGAGCATGTTTGGTGGAAAATGAAAAAGCACTAAGTAATCCGAGTACACTTTTGTTTCCGAGCACTAAGTAATCGAGCACACTTTTGCTTCCAGGCACACTTTGTGCTAGTTGAAAATTGAAAAAATCACAAGTGTTTTGCTATCCGGGTACACTTTGTTCTAGGAAACTGCTTCCGAGTACACTTTGTGCTAGTTTAAAATTGAAAAAATCACAAGTGTTTTCCTTTCCGGGTACACTTTGTGCTAGGAAAGTATTCCGAGTACACTTTGTGCTAGGAAAGTGCTCCTAGCACACTCTATGCTTGGAAAATGCTCCCAAGCACACTTTGTGCTAGGAAAGTGATCCGAAGCACACTGTGTGCTAGGAAACAGAGTGTGAAATATTTCAAAGTTTTGAAGAAACTTTTGAGAATTTTGGTACCGTTGACCGTTTGACCAAGATGTTCTCTACGGAAGATATATACCAGGGGTATTTTGGTAATTTTTCTCCAATCATCAACAAGCTTATGGAATTCAAACTTCATCCAATTTCACAACTTCATCAAGAGCTTTACAAGAACAAGTGTTGACCAAGCTTAAGGATTTAATCAGATTAAGTGTCAACCAACTTTTGAATATGTTTATCTGAGATTTTTACAATCTTGATGAGGATGATCAAGATTGTTTCACCCACACGGATGAGATGATAAAGTCATCTCAAGCAACAATGTTGAAAGGATGATCAGTAGAGTTTATCCTCCGATGAAATAGTCACTTGAACAGTCAAGAACGGGTTATGGTTGACTTGAATGCTATCTTGATTCAGGGAATGGTTTGAAGATGATTTACAAGGGAAGAGACAAATTTGAAGAATTGAAGATTATTTGACGATCACAATGAGTTTATTTCTTTTTGTGATAACCTTGTTACTTGAAGTAGATCTTTGAAGTTCAAAGCCTCGTACATATGCCCATACAACTATATCCAAAAGTGATATAAGATTGATGATTCGAAATGAACAACGGGAAAAGCTTAACGTGAGGGGGAGAATTTCAACGAAAGACAACGAGTTATGAGGTGATCATAGAAGAAATTTGATGGCATCGGTCTAAGGGGAGATTGTTGGGACTTATATTTTGGACCGACGCATCGAATTAATCTTTGGGTGAAAAATATATTATTTGGTCTCAACCAAGGGTGGATGGCTTGAAGACCAAGTCATGCTAGACTAGTATAAATAGATGTTTTTATTCATTTGTCTAGTATGAGTGACTGTATTGTGTATGTGTGAGATTTAGGGTTTTATACCTTTGAGAGATTCTCCGCCTCCCGGATGAGCTCTCCATGTGGCGGCTGATATTTCTTAATCGATTGTATGTATGAATGTATGTTTGAGTGTTTCATCTTAATGAGAATCATTCGCTAATATTTCATACTACCATTTCTATCTTTTGTGTTTTGATTACAATTGTTCATCCTATTAATGATTATTAATCAAATCAGGATCTCTCCCAATACACCTCATCCGTCCAGATATCATTCAAGAGTGAATACGAGTGAGATTCGATCCTAATCCTAGATCCGAGCTCCACACCGTTGTTTAATAACGAATATTCACGCTTCTGCACCGGGGCTCGGTTCTAACAATTTGTATCAGAGCGGGGTTACCGAATCGTTCAGACTAACCGCTGAACAGATTTATATCGCTCTTGAATCCACCATGGACGTTAAACGATGAAGTTCGTTGAAATTATTTTTGGTGATTTTGAAATTATTTGATGATTTGAAGAAAAGTATATGGATTGACGTTTGGGTTAATGAATTGTTTGGAGATCCAACATCAATTTCATGTTTATTTGGTCAGAACGGTCCAGATCTGATGTAACAGTGTTATTTGGCTCGTTTTGGGGAAACACTGTTCATTTAATGACTTCCAGATCTGAAAAGGTTGATTATGATATGAAGATAGGTTTCTTTGATTTCGAGATAGCGTGGATATTCCTACAATGATTAATTTCAGATTATGATACTTGTTTCCAGATCTGAAAATTAGGGTTTATATGTGCTCGTTATTGTTTATGTTATTTGTGCTGCTAGAACTGTACATGATTTGGTAGACAAACATTGCCACTGGTACAAAATGGTATGGAGAATGTACAAGTCAGAAATGAACATGTACTAGAGGCAATATCATTATGGTTTGTTGCAGCAGATGCAAAGTGAATATTCAAGCAGGTTCTGCAAGGGCAAATCAGTAACTGATTATGCAGAAATGAAGTTTTGGTGTCTCGAGCATACTATGATCATATAAGACTGAACTCGAGTATAGAAAATGACTAAGTGTTGCTTCGAGCACAGGAGGTGTTTTACCCAAGCACATCTTTGTATGGCTCAAGCACAGGTTATTTCGAGCACATCTTATATCGTGCACATCAAATTCGAGCACACTTTGTGAAACCCAGAGCATATCCTTTGTCTTCTCAAGAAAACTATCTTCTTTAAGTCTCGAGCACACTTTGTTATTTATTCGAGCAGACTCTTTTTCGAGCATACTTTGTTTTATTCGGAACAATTATGCTTGTGAAGAGAAAACTCAAGTTTGTGTCGAGCACACCCTTGCTCCCGAGCATACTTTTGCTTCTGAGCATGAGTGGTGGAAAATGAAAAAGCACTAAGTAATCCGAGCACACTTTTGTTTCCGAGCACTAAGTAATCGAGCACACTTTTGCTTCCGGGCACACTTTGTGCTAGTTGAAAATTGAAAAAATCACAAGTGTTTTGCTGTCGAAATGAAAAACGGGAGAAGCTTAACGTGAGGGGGAGAATTTCAACGAAAGACAACGAGTTATGAGGTGATCATAGAAGAAATTCGATGGCATCGGTCTAAGGGGGATATTGTTGGGTCATATATTTTAGACCGACGCATCGAATTAATCTTTGGGTGAAAAATATATTATTTGGTCTCAACCAAGGTTGGATGGCTTGAAGACCAAGTCATGCTAGACTAGTATAAATAAATGTTTTTATTCTTTGGTCAAGTATGAGTGACTGTATTGTGTATGTGTGAGATTTAGGGTTTTATCCCTTTTAGAGAGTCTCCGTCTCCAGGATAAGCTCTCCTGGTGGCGGCTGATATTTCTTAATCGATTGTATGTATGAATGTATGTTATGAGTGTTTCATCTTAATGAGAATCATTCGGCTAATATTTCATACTACCATTTCTATCTTTTGTGTTTTGATTACAATTGTTCATCCTATTATTGATTGTTAATCAAATCAGGATCTCTCCCAATACACCTCATCCGTCCAGATATCATTCAAGAGTGAATACGAGTGAGATTCGATCCTAACCCTAGATCCGAGCTCCACACCGTTGTTTAATAACGATTATTCACGCTTCCGCACCGAGGCTCGGTTCTAACAATTGGAATCAGAGCGGGGTTACCGAATCATTCAGACTAACCACTGAACAGATTCATATCGCTCTTGAATCCACCATGGACGTTAAACGATGAAGTTCGTTGAAATTACTTTTGGGGGTTTTGAAATTATTTGATGATTTGGAGAAAAGCATATGGATTGATGTTTGGGTTGATGACTCGTTTGGAGATCCAACATCAATTTCATGTTTATTTGGTCAGAACGGTCCAGATCTAATGTAACAGTGTTATTTGACTCGTTTTGGGGCAACACTATTCATTTAATGATTTCCAGATCTGAAAATGTTTATTATGATATGAAGATAGGTTTCTTTGATTTCGAGATAGCGTGGATATTGCTACAATGATTAATTTCAGATTATGATACTTGTTTCCAGATCTGAAAATTAGGGTTTATATGTGCTCGCTATTGTTTATGTTATTTGTGCTTCTCGAACTGTACATGATTTGGTAGACAAACATTGCCACTGGTACAAAATGGTATGGAGAATTTACAAGTCATAAATGAACATGTACTAGAGGCAATATCATTATGGTTTGTTGCAGCAGATGCAAAGTGAATATTCAAGCAAGTTCTGCAAGGGCAAACCAGTAACTGATTATGCAGAAATGAAGTTTTGGTGTCTCGAGCATACTATGATCATATAAGACTGAACTCGAGTATAGAAAATGACAAAGTGTTGCTACGAGCACAGGAGGTGTTTTGCCCAAGCACATCTTTGTTTGGCTCAAGCACAGGTTATTTCGAGCGCATCTTATATCGAGCACATCAAATTCAAGCACACTTTGTGAAACCCAGAGCATATCCTTTGTCTTCTCAAGAAAACTATCTTCTTTAAGTCTCGAGCACACTTTGTTATTTATTCGAGCAGACTCTTTTTCGAGCATACTTTGTTTTTTTCTGAACAATTATGCTTGTGAAGAGAAAACTCAAGTTAGTGTCGAGCACACCCTTGCTCCCGAGCATACTTTTGCATCCGAGCATGTTTGGTGGAAAATGAAAAAGCACCAAGTAATCCGAGCACACTTTTGTTTCCGAGCACTAAGTAATCGAGCACACTATTGCTTCCGGGCACACTTTGTGCTAGTTGAAAATTGAAAAAATCACAAGTGTTTTGCTGTCCGGGTACACTTTGTGCTAGGAAACTACTTCCGAGTACACTTTGTGCTAGTTGAAAATTGAAAAAAATCACAAGTGTTTTGCTTTCCGGGTACACTTTGTGCTAGGAAAGTATTCCGAGTACACTTTGTGCCAGGAAAGTGCTCCTAGCACACTCTGTGCCAGGAAAGTGCTCCTAGCACACTCTGTGCTAGGAAAATGCTCCCAAGCACACTTTATGCTAGGAAAGTGATCCCAAGCACACTGTGTGCTATGAAACAGAGTTTGTGAAATATTTCAAAGTTTTGAAGAAACTTTTGAGATTTTTGGTACCGTTGACTGTTTGACCAAGCTGTTCTCTACGGAAGATATATACCAGGGGTATTTTGGTAATTTTTCTCCAATCATCAACAAGCTTATGGAATTCATACGTCATCCAATTTCACGACTTCATCAAGAGCTTTACAAGAACAAGTGTTGACCAAGCTTAATGATTTAATCACATTATGTGTCAACCAACTTTTGAATATGTTTATCTGAGATTTTTACAATCTTGATGAGGATGATCAAGATTGTTTCACCCACACTTGATTTGAAGACACATTTATTAAAGACAATTGCAACGAAATTGGGAGAGTAAAAATCTTTGAATTTCATTGTAAATGGCATGCTTCAAATCAAGTAAAAGACTCGAGTTAAGGAAAAGTTGATCAAGATTAATAATCCAAGGTTTTTCAAAGATGTTTCATCGTTTGTCAGTTTTCAGATTTCCTAGTACGGATGAGAAGATAGAGTCATCTCAAGCAACAATGTTGAAAGGATGATCAATAGAGTTTAACCTCTTATGAAATAGTCACTTGAACAGTCAAGAACGGGTTATGGTTGACTTGAATGATATCTTGATTCAGGGAATGGTTTGAAGATGATTTACAAGGGAAGAGACAAATTTGAAGAATTGAAGATTATTTGACGATCACAATGAGTTTATTTCTTTTTGTGATAACCTTGTTACTTGAAGTAGATCTTTGAAGTTCAAAGCCTCGTTCATATGCCCATACAACTATACCCAAAAGTGATATAAGAGTGATGATTCGAAATGAAAAACGGGAGAAGCTTAACGTGAGAGGGAGAATTTCAACGAAAGACAACGAGTTATGAGGTGATCATAGAAGAAATTCGATGGCATCGGTCTAAGGGGGAAATTGTTCGGACTTATATTTTAGACCGACGCATCGAATTAATCTTTGGGGGAAAAATATATTATTTGGTCTCAACCAAGGTTGGATGGCTTGAAGACCAAGTCATGCTAGACTAGTATAAATAAATGTTTTTATTCTTTGGTCTAGTATGAGTGACTGTATTGTGTATGTGTGAGATTTAGGGTTTTATCCCTTTGAGAGAGTCTCCGCCTCCAGGATGAGCTCTCCTGGTGGCGGCTGATATTTCTTAATCGATTGTATGTATGAATGTATGTATGAGTGTTTCATCTTAATGAGAATCATTCGGCTAATATTTCATACTACAATTTCTATCTTTTGTGTTTTGATTACAATTGTTCATCCTATTATTGATTGTTAATCAAATCAGGATCTCTCCCAATACACCTCATCCGTCCAGATATCATTCAAGAGTGAATACGAGTGAGATTCGATCTTAACCCTAGATCCGAGCTCCACACCGTTGTTTAATAACGATTATTCACGCTTCCGCACCGGGGCTCGGTTCTAACATTGGTTGACCCAATGAAATTAAATTTTATTTAAATTTATTTTAGTATGACTTACCTTCATGGGCGATAAAAGGAGTGTCTCAGCAATTTTAGCTAATCGAACATAGGATATGCAAATATTTATTAAGGTTTGTTTTAAATAAGAACCAAAAGCCAAACTTTTATAAAGGAGTTTAAAATTAGAACCAGACCAATACCACCGTGCCCACCTATTGGCACATAAACCAAACCTAAAAATTAGTTTTTTTCTAAAAATAAACCGAACCGAAAATGTTCTTTTAAAAAAATCCAAACCACTGTGCCCAGCCATTGGCACATACCTAACAGTCAGGAAGTTCTCTTCTTTGTTTCCACATAGCAGCATTGTGGAAAAGTCTTCTATCGACCTCGTGTTTAATTGCTCTTAAATATGTCAGCCTTAATTACACAATTTTAACAACATTCAGCAGTTCCAAATGCCATAATAGCAGCAGCAGTAACATTAACAAAACCAAAATAATGCCAAATGACAAAAATGCCCTTTAAACTAACAAATATGTATATAGATAAAAATAACTAAGCAACTAATAAAAAGTTTTACATTTAACAAAAGCTTGACAGTTACTCCCATAAGTTAAAACATTTTATTAAAAAAATAGAAATAAGAAAACATGAACTTTTTCAATCTTTGGAGATTTTCTCCAAAATTCATGTCAAGAGTTTTAGATGTGCCTTGAGAATAATTTCCATCATTGTAATCCTTTGTGTTAAAAAATCAGACCAGGATATTTACATGCTATCTAATGCCCACTAAACTATGTCCCACCAAATCTTGCCCCTATTTCTTTGGAATATCTCATATTGAACATCAACTAACTAAAACTTAACCAACAATGAATTTGCAAGCACATACATAAAACAATAGATATAAGAAAACATGAAGATTCTAGTGTCACCTTGTCGTTATCTAGATAACCAGAATTCTTGATATTGCCCTCGTACTTATTTGCAGATTAAATATTCTTCTTCCATGAAACCTAAGTTTCAAACTGCAAAACCACCCATAAATTAAACTTAAATTACGTTAAAGTTGAAAATCAAACATCAAATGCACACAAATAGGTCTGTAAACGAACCGAATGAACACGAACAAGGCTTTGTCCGTGTTTGTTTGTTTAGGAAATAATGTGTTCACGAACATTTACCAAACGAGATTTTATGTTTGTGTTCGTTTTTATTCATTAAGGAAATGAATGTGTTCATGAACAGTTCACGAACACAAGCGAACACAAATAAAATCAACAAAACCTAGAGATTGAGACCGACGTATTCATCAATGTGAATAATGATAGCATGTAAAATAATTGAACAAGCACAAACAAGTGCATATTCGTGTTCGCTCATTTAACTTTAAACGAATACGAACACTTAATCGAACAAATATTTATGTTCCTTTTCGTTTATTTAAAAAAAGAACATTTGTGTTCGTTTATATTCGTTTGTCTATAATCTAAGGGAACATCACTGAACATAGATACACAAATGAACATAGATGAACAAATGTAAGTGAACACAACAAACATAAATGAAAACACTTAAATGAACACAAAATGAAAAATATATAACATATAATTAGACGACGTATCCAGATAATAATTACTTATTTTCTATTAATACATAACGAACATAAATAAACTAACGTTCATGAAGGTAAATGAACGAACGAAACATGTGTTCATGTTCGTTCGTTTAGTTAAACAAACACAAATTTTTTGTTCGTGTTCGTTCGTTTAATAATTAAACAAACATAAACGAACTTCCCGCCGAACGGTTCACGAAGAGTTCATCGAGCATTCGGTTCGTTTACAGGCCTACACACAAACACATAATTACCTCAACATATGCCAATTCAAATGGTTTTCCAACCATAAAATAGCTCTGATCATTGAAAAAAAAAAGAACAAAACAAAGAAAATAAGAGATTTCTCAAAATTGGCTGCCAGCTATCTGTAATAGAGACTGTTGGCAACTACTCTAGTGAGTAAAATCCTCAATCACAATAACCCTAATATATTACCCTATAATGGTGATCTAATTCCATTATTCATATGGGTGTGTGTGGTGCGGTTCGGTGCCGTATTAGGCTAAAACCAAATCAAAGACGAAAACTTGTTTTTAGATTTTTGAAACCGTTCGGTTTCGGTTTTTGCCATTTGCCCGTTCGGTAGGCCGATAATAATGAATTTAGGTATAAGTACTTTTGTTAATTGTTAACTAATAGACTATTACATGTTTGACCAAAAGTATTTGAGTTACATATTTATTAAATTCTTTATAAATTACTTAAAATAAATAACAAATAAAAAAATCCAGAAAATCGTTTCGGTTTTTATTACTTTAAAAAAAAAACCGAACCGTTAGTTTGGTTTTATAAAAGGAAAAACCAAACCGTCAACATTTGTTACAGTTCGGTTTTTTCGGTTTCGGATCGAGGTTTTTTCTTGCACGCCCCTAATTTTTCGCATTCAATAACGAGCTCTGCATTGGGAGCCTGAACAGTGAATGCGAAAGATAAAATTTTGTATTTAGCGTATCGTGAGATAAAAGTTGTACCAATTATTTAGAAAATTTAAATCACGACCTTAGGTGGTGAACCAATTTAGTGTGGTTGTTAATGTTATTTTTTTTGATCGATCCCTATATTGACTTGTCATGAGTCATGATTATGTGTATTCTACTAATGCCAATGCATATCTTTATTATTAATTTGATTTCAATGTGTGCACCTTAGTGAGAGGCAATGGCATCTGCTTGCTGCACGGAGATTGTCACACCTGCAACACATTAAAAAAAAATATTCTAAGCACACATTAAGCTTCTACGTTGTGCATCTAGATAAAAAAAAATTAAAAATATTCACCAGCATGATACATATAAAATACTCTATTTTGTTATCGACAAAAGCAAAAGTGCATAAAAATTTAAAAGCAAAATATCATTGATCTAAATGCAACACAGTATTTATCATGAAACACATTATCGACAATATACTCTTAACACATTTGCAAAAAGAGATCATCTATAACAATTGACAATATCATTTAACAAAGGTTAAGTGCTTAAAAACGCAGAATATTACCAAAAAAAAGTACTACAGGTACAAAAATTAATGGCCCGGATCTTAGTTAATAAACAATTAACACATTAACTATGTAAGAAAATAATTAATAAATCAAATGACTAACAGATCAAAGAAGTCAATTTATGCAGCATATCAAGATTTCTAAATCAACTCACATTTCTCATTTTGGTGTTTTAACCACCCCCGATTCTACAGCTTTCCGTCCGCTTAAAATGATTGATTTCATGCTTGAACAAAAAAACATAAAACGAAATTAGACACACTGAGCAGTAAATAAACATGCTAAACTGTTTTGAGATAGATCTATTAGCTTTAGGATTCAACAACTACCACTTATGTCCTCGCTCATGATGTAAACAGTTTTCGTGTGAAGCTTCCAAACCCTAGACGGAACAAACCGCAAGCTTAATGGTTAGATAATCAGAGTGTATACCTAAAAAAATAGGTTAAAGGTTTCAATCGACTTACAAATGTGGCCGTCCGACATAAAATCGATGCTAAAAACCAGAGATCTGATGCTACATGACTGAATATGGTTAGAACCCCATGTAACCTAGCATCTTCATTTCAACCATCTCCATGGTACCATAGAAGTGAAGCGCTCACGTGTCAGCTGAGCTTGTTGGATTTAATGGTCGGTTCGGGTCAAGTCAACGCGGACCGACCCGAATGTGACCCGGTATGAGTTACACCGGGGGTAACGATGTATTAACCCACTTAATTGTTAATTGGGCCCGACACAATCTATTAGATAGATTGGATATTGGTTAAAGGCTTTGTTTGGTTAATTGGGCTCAAGCCCAACTGGTTTAATTTGATTAAACCCTAATAATACTACTATATATAGTATATGATTAGTATTATTAGAGAGACCTTGACACACCAAACCCTAAATCACCATCTTAACCACCAGCCGCCATTCCGGCGCCGATTCCGGCTACCCTGTTTTCCGGCGAGGCATTTTCCGGCCGCCTCACACATAACACAGCCACCTCTAACTGTTCTCCAGTCACCGCCAGAACCACCGCAGCTCCATATTAGCTCCGGTGTTGTTGAGACCTTAAGTCACATTTTTCCGGCGACCTGGTTCAGATCCGGAAAGTTCGTTTTTCCGGTGAGTGTAATTCCTGTGACTTGTTGCTGCTGGTTGTTGCCGTCTGTTGCTGTCCACCGCTGTCCACTGCCGTCCGACGACAAGCTGCTGTCCGACGCCACCAGCTGCCGTCCGCCGCCACAGTCAGCCGCCGCAACGCCACTGCTGAGTTGTCGGAGTTCTTGGTTCTTTGATTGTGTCATCTAGCTTCATTCATTAAGCCCTCGGTGTCTTCCCGGTTTCGATAACTATGGTTGCTTTATTATTATTTTGTCATACTCGTTTAACGTTGTAATCGGATCCGGGTTTTGGGTTTCGGTTTTTGGTTCGCTTAATCGTTTTACTTTCCACTGCGTTTTATAGTTCGTTTAAGCATATATATTAATATTGATTAATATTTATTGAAACGAAAATAATTAATTAAAACGGGTTAAAATAACTTGACCGTTTTCGTTCCGAACCACCGTTGAAACTCAACAGTGGTATCAGATCCAGGTTACAACGTACGAATCGATTCCGGTTCGTTTAAAAATGGATCTACATCTTAAACTTTAAATCGTTTAAAGTTTTGATCTATATTTATTTTTGGGTGATTTTGATTTGGTCAAAGTTTTGTTTATTTTATTTGACCAAGTCAAAACAACCCGAAATTTTATTTATTTTGAATATGTAAATCCGTCCCCGACCTATGTTTGTTTGGTTGTGTTTGGTTGCTGAGCTTGTTTTAGGCCATATGGATGGTTCAAAAGTTGTAAACGGTTATTATTTATTTTTCAGTTTTCTTTTTGGCCATAAAGATTGTTCAAATTTGTAATAGGGCAAATAATTGTTAGTTTATAAATTTGTAATTAAGAAGACGCGAAGATAACCGAGGACGAGCGCAAGGATTTCTTGGAGTTAGTGGGAGTTCGGGAAAGATGACGGGATGCACGCAGAAATCCATCCTTGTGGTTGTTTTGTGTTGTGAACCCCTTGACCCGATCGGTCTCTCTAAATGGCTCTAGAGAGACCGATCACCTTTTGGCCATAAGGATTTACATATTATTGTTATTTGCTATTTGTGGTTGCTTGGATTGTTTATAATATGATTATAATATCACCGACCTAATACCAAATAAATTTGAAAATAAACATTTTATTAATCAATTATGTTTTGCAAATTAAAAACGTTTTGATTTCCAATACTACTAACTTAATAGATTTTCTATTAACTTAAAATTGGTTAGTCATATCACGACAAACTTAGTTTTTAATAAGTTATTTAAAACTAATTGTCCTGAGAGATGAAAGGGTTTATCTATTCGTCCTGATAATAATTACAGTAAAATTTGACTTTTAATCTATTTGGTAATTTTAAAATTAATCCCAATTTAAAACCGATAGTTTATGCCAATCCTACTACAAGTCACACTTGAGGCATACTGCGAAATTTTGAGTGTTTGGAGCTACATCACCGCACTTGTTTTCTAGCCTATCCCATCAAGGTGAAAGCGCTTCGTTGACACATCCAGCCCTTTCACACATCACGGTACTAGGACAACTATTAATTTACTCTCCTGTTACGTGCTAAAGCTGTCTGGAGACTTAAAGTGGGCAAAGATGAGGCTAAATGTATCTATACAGACAATCGTTGTCTCTATAGGCCTCATAACCGAGAGTTGTGCTATATTCACAATTGGCAATCGTTGTTAGTCTGCCTAACCACTTATTAATGTTGTGTGCTACAGCTGCCTTTAATAACTGGAAGCCGGATTCTCATACTCCTAATTAATTAATGTTATTGGGTCATTAATAATAGGTCTACAACTTCGAAAATACTAATTAAATTTACTTTTGCTTAATTAATCAGATGTCGTCAAACGAAAACTCACCCTACGCCCTTAAGACCATCCTTGAGAAGGATAAACTGAACGGTACCAACTTCACCGAATGGCACCGCAACTTAAGACTTGTTCTCACCATGGCAAAACGCCTGTATGTTCTCGATGGACCTGTTCCAACCGAGCCTGAAAACAACACAGCCGCTGCACGAAATGTTCTTGACAAGCATAAGGATGACTCGGCTGAGGTTTCCTGTATTATGCTAGCTACCATGACTTCTGAGCTTGCTAAAGGCTTGGAAGACTTTGGTGCCTATGAGATGCTTGAGCAACTCAAGGGCATGTTCCAGAAACAAGCCCGTCAAGAACGTTTTGACACCATGAAACAACTCATCAGTTGCAAGATGGCAGAAGGGTCTCCTGTCAGTGCGCATGTTCTTAAGATGAAGGGGCACATCGTTCAGCTCAAGAAACTTGATTATCCCATGCCTGATGAGATGGCATCTGATTTCATTCTCAACTCTCTCCCCAACTCATACGACCAGTTCGTAATGAATTTCAACATGAATGGTTGGGTGAAGACAGTGCCAGAGCTTCATAACATGCTCAAGACGGCTGAGATGAACATTCCTTCTAGGACTAATCAAGTTCTGATGATTCGATCTGTTGGTGTCAAGAAACCAAAACCAAAGAATCGGGGTTTTAAGGGAAAAGGCAAGAAGAAAGTTATTGTTGCTGCCAAGGTTGCCACCAACACTAACAAGAAGGTTGCAAAGCTACCACCGCCGCCCTTTGAGGAGCGCCAGTGCTACAAATGCAACCAGATGGGGCACTGGATGCGTAACTGCCCCGAATACCTAGCTGAGATCAAGAAGAAGAGAGCCAATGGTGAAGGCTCTTCTCGAGGTATTTCCATATACGTTATTGAACTTTTCACTGTCTCTAGTAACACATGGGTATTTGATATCGGATGTGGTTACCACATCGTTAATGTCTTGCAGGAGCCTGAGAAGTGGAGGAAACTGAATAAAGGCAGCATGGAACTCATCGTTGATTATGGGAAGAGAGTACCAGTTCTGGCAACTGGAGTATTTCATTTTACGTGTCCATCTGGCCTAGTTTTTCCTTCGAATAATTGTCTGTATGCTCCTGGCTTGACCAGAAAAATCATTTCAGTTTCGTTGTTGTTTGAACAAGGGTTTAAGTATGCTCTTAATGGCATGGCTATTTCTGCTTACTTGAATGATATCTTTTATTTTGAGGCTAAACCTTGAAATGGTATTTATGAGATTGATGTTCAACCTGACAATAACGTATATCATCTTTCAAAACATATACAGACTAGCATCAATGATACTTTTCTATGGCATTGCCGACATGGCCACATAAGCAAGGCAAGAGTTAAAAGACTCCAATCCGAAGGGATTATTGAATCCATAGGACCGGACTCTTTTAATATTTGTGAATTTTAATTAGCTGGCAAACTCGCCAAAGACTCCTTCACAAATAAAAGTGAACGAGCAAGTGATCTGTTAGGACTCATACATACTGATGTATGTGGACCTTTCAGAACCATGACTAGAAACCATGAAAAATACTTCGTTTCTTTTATCGACGATTATAGTCGATACGCTTATGTGTATCTTATGAAACACAAGCACGAAACTTTTGAAAAGTTCAAAGAGTTTCAAAGAGAAGTGGAAAAACAACTTGATAAAACCATTAAGATACTTCAATCAGATCGAGGTGGAGAGTATCTCAGCTCAGAGTTCATCACTCATCTAAAAGAGCATGGAATTGTTTCACAGCTCACTCCACCTGGCACACCCTAACTTAATGGCGTGAGCGAGAGGAGAAATCAAACTTTGCTAAACATGGTTCGATCAATGATGTGTAGAACTAACTTTCCTCACTCCTTTTGGGGTTATGCCCTTATGACCGCCGCCCAAGTAAGAAGATAGACAAAACTCCATATGAGATATGGCATAAGGGAAAGAAGCCCAAATTGTCTTATCTTAGAGTAGGGGGATGTGATGCTTATATCACAAGTGAGTCTGATGACAAACTTGATCCCTGCGGCGAAAAAGTTATTTTCGTCGGATACTATTACAAAAGCGGTTATTACTTCTTTCATCCTGATACAAATACGATTTCTGTCAGGAGGAAAGGCCACTTCCTTGAGAAGAAATTTCTCAATCAAGGAACTGGAGATAACATTGTCGATCTTGAAGAAATTCAAGAACCACATCCAACCGCTGAGGAAGTTGGAGTGTCTGATCAACAAGTTGTTGTTGCTGATACATCAGACGTGAACACAAGCGTTCGCAGAAGTAGTAGGACTCCCGTACCAAATTCTAGATACTTATGGCATCTAGATGGTCCCGAAGTCTTATTAGTAGCTGAGTCTGGTGACGATCCTACTAACTACAAATCTGCTATCTTGGATCCGGAATCCAAGATATGGCAAGATGCCATGAACGCCGAGATGCAATCCATGCATGATAACCAAGTTTGGAACTTGGTTGAGCTACCCCCCGATAGTCAGGCAGTAGGGAGCAAATGGATTTTTAAGAGAAAAACCAACATGCATGGAAATGTGCAAACCTACAAGGCACGGCTAGTCGCGAAAGGTTTCACTCAAACTCAAGGTGTTGACTATGATGAAACTTTTTCGCCCGTTGCTATGACCAAATCTATTAGGATATTGCTTGCCATTGCTGCATACTATGACTATTATATATGACAAATGGATGTCAAAACCTCTTTCCTTAATGGACATCTTTCTGAAGATGTCTATATGGTTCAGCCTGAAGGTTTTGTGGATCCAAAATATCCTAATAGGGTTTGCAAATTGAACAAGTCCATTTATGGACTTAAGCAGGCATCTCGAAGCTGGAATATTCACTTTGACGAGAAAATCAAAGAGTTTGGTTTCGTCAAAAATGAAGATGAGCCTTGTGTTTACCGAAAGGCTAGTGGGAGCACTATATCATTCCTCATCCTGTATGTGGATGATATACTGATCATGTGCTTAAGGAAGTTAAGCAATGGATGGAATCTTGTTTTGCAATGAAAGATCTTGTAGAAGCCGCATATATTCTGGGAATAAAGATCTATAGAGATAGATCTAAGAGGATTCTAGGGCTAAGTCAAAGTACTTACATAGACAAAGTAATGGCACGGTTCTCAATGGAAAACTCCAAGAAAGGAGCTGTTCCGATAACTAAAGGAACTGTGTTAAGCAAATCGCAATCTCCGGCAACGGACATTGAATCTAAACGTATGCAAGCAATTCCATATGCTTCTACGGTTGGTTCTATCATGTATGCTATGTTGTGTACTAGACCTGACATCTCGTATGACTTGAGCATGACCAGTCGTTTTCAACAGAGTCCTGGAATTGCCCATTGGACTGCTGTGAAGAAAATTCTAAGGTAATTGAATAGGACCAAAGACATGTTCTTGGTGTTTGGGGGAGTGGAAGAGGAGCTCACTGTAAAGTGTTATACACTGATGCTAGCTTCCAGACTGACCGAGATGATTCTCACTCACAGTCAGGTTTCGTTTTCACTCTCAATAGAGGAGCTATTTATTGGAAGAGCTCCAAGCAGAGTGTAGTGGCGGATTCTACCACCAAATCTGAATATATAGCTGCATCAGATGCTGCTACGGAGGCTGCTTGGATGAAGAAGTTCATCACTGATCTCGATGTGGTTCCGAGTATTCACAAACCAATCGAGATATTCTGTGATAACACAGGTGCTATTGCTCAAGCCAAAGAGCCAAGGTCTCATCACAGAACCAAGCACATTCTAAGGAAGTTCCATCTTATTCGGGAAATATTGGAACGAGGTGACATCGTGATAAGCAAAGTAGACACAAATCAAAATCTAGCTGACCCGTTCATTAAGCCGATGACTCAGGATAAGCATGATCAGCATAGAGATGCTATCGGGCTTAGACTTGCTAGTGATTTATTTTGATTTAGTATTTGGATGTATGGACGTTTAATCAGTTGTACTTCTCTGTTCACTTTTGATTTAATAGTTAAATGCAAACGTTGAATAATACAACTGTGTTCATTTTGATACGTTTAATCCGTGAATATTGTATTCTAAATTATCCGTAGTTGGTCAGACTCGTGGGAGTGATTCTGAATTAAGACTATTCTGATTTTGGACTCAAGAAGTTGACTTCCAAACTCACAGACCTCATTATGAATGACGTTGGATGTAACTCGCATCAAATCATCTTCATGGATCTTGATCATAAGATGTTTTGATAATAGTATGCTCATTTAGTATCCTTAGACCTGAGATACATATTAGAACTTTCGTTTACCGATGAATATTCTTTGATCATGTCAACCGCTGTTGCGTAACTGCCAGCCATAAAGGCATTGGTTGGGAATGTTCCGGAGTTCAGTGGGAGTTGTATGTAGTCAAGATGGGATTTTGTACTCTTACATTAAAATGTAACAGTTAGACATATTGGCGCCCTCGTTGATTCAAACTGGTAAAGTGTGAGGCCTCACCCAAACTTACTGTGTGTTTGATTGGACCAATTTGACTTTATATCGAGAACTACAATAATTGAACACTATATGAGATTGATTTGATCCATGTCTCATTGTTCAATTAATGTCTTATATAGAAAGGATAAATGACAACGATTACTATAAATTCATTAACTTGCAATAAGGTATTCCAAGATACTTTGGTTACGTATTTAAAATGTCATATTTGGTTGGGGACAACTATGTGTAGCTAGAACGCCTCCAACTGTTAGCGTTGTGATACTTGACCCAAATCCGTCCAAGTGGGAGACTGTTGGATTTAATGGTTGGTTCGGGTCAAGTCAACGCGGACGGACCCGAATGTGACCCGGTATGAGTTACACCGGGGGTCACGATGTATTAACCCACTTAAATGTTAATTGGGCCCGACACAATCTATTAGATGGATTGGATGTTGATTAAAGGCTTTGTTTGGTTAATTGGGCTCAAGCCCAACTGGTTTAATTTGATTAAACCCTAATGATACTACTATATATAGTATATGATTAGTATTATTAGAGAGACCTTGACACAACAAACCCTAAATCACCATCTTAACCACCAGCCGCCATTCCGGCGCAGATTCTGGCTACCCGGTTTTCCGTTGAGGCATTTTCCGGCCGCCACACACATAACACAGCCACCTCTAACTATTCTCCAGTCACCGCAAGACCACCGCAACTCCATATTAGCTCCGGTATTGTTGAGACCTTAAGTCTCGTTTTTTCCGGCGATTGTAATTCCGGTGACTTGTTGTTGCTCGTTGTTGTCGTCTGTTGCTGTCCACCGCTGTCCACTGCCGTCCGACGACAAGCTGCTGTCCGACGCCACCAGCTGCCGTCCGCCGCCACAGTCAGCCGCCGCACCGCCGCTGTTGAGTTGCCGGAGTTCTTGGTTCTTTATTGTGTCATATAGCTTCATTCGTTAAGCCCTCTGTGTCTTCCGGGTTTCGATAACCGAGGTATATCGACTATTTTAACTATAGTTGCTTTATTATTATTTTATCATACTCGTTTAACGTTTTAATCGGATCCGGGTTTTGGGTTTCAGTTTTTGGTTCGCTTAATCGTTTTACTTTCCGATGCGTTTTATAGTTTGTTTAAGCATATATATTAATATTGATTAATATTTATTGAAACAAAAATAATTAAATAAAACGGGTTAAAATAACTTGACCGTTTTCGTTCCGAACCACCGTTGAAACCCAACAGAGCTACTGAAGAAGACTCATTCCTTGATTCGAGGTTGGACGAATTTGGGGCTTCCTTGAAAAAAATTGCAGAGCCGATCTACATGCTCCTCTCCTTTTCTCTTCCTATATCCTGGACTCCTCTTTCAGACTTCAGTTATGAGTAAACTAAAAGAGGAAGAATAAAAATCAGGTGAATTAAAAATTTGAAACGAAAACTCAAATAACCACTTCGCGCTTAATTTTTGTATGCAGGAGTGAGTTGTAACTCAAGCATTATTAGTTATAAAACTCTTAAATTTAGAGTTTGTGTGCAATTACCTTTCTATCCTTCCTATATCTATTTTAATATAGTATAGATGTTGTTATTGCTTGTTTTTTGTTGCATTTGTTCAATTATTATTAGTTTTTTTATTGAATAAAGTTTGTAGAAAGTTTAGGTATAATGAAATCAGTTTATTTAAATTTCAGTTTATTTTGGCAGTCTGCAGAAGTTAAAAAACAAAAAGTCTTTTTTCTTGGAGACTGTAGAGGTTTGGTCCACCTTTTCTACTACAGATGTGGTCCGCAGAATGCTGATATTTTACCTCTTAAAAAACAAATAGCACCTTACAATTAGCCCCACGAGAGTACTTGCGAGTAAGGCGAGCACACCACACTCCAAAGTCTATTAGGATTGAGCAAGGATGGCGGGTAGTAGAACTTAGAGCTACATGGTGGATTTGTTACCGTTCAATGGTAATATTACAACAAATATTATAGCATTTCCTACTATATTTCTCTCTATTTTAAAAGTAAATACTTTTAATCCAAACAACCTAGTGAACCAAAACATTAATGCAATCAAGTGGGCTTTTACAATGGTTCATGAAAACCGTGGAGGAAGCATCACTGTCGATGGCGTGGGTCAGTACTATCAATGGTTCAATAACCGGTAACATTCTTCGGTTTTGGTTAAATGTTTGTGGCAGTATTCATACCTGTGTGGGTTGGGAAAGGTACCGTTCCATTGATCAGTTATCATAGAAGTGAAGGTTGATCCATGTGAGTCGGAAATTTAAACATGATATAACGACACACCATGTTGAACCAACTTGTTAGCTAGTTCGAAGAGTTTACGAATTTTGTGATCGACGATTATCAATTGTAGTACCGTTCACGGTTCACATCAGTTATTGATTGGATTATTAATGTTTAATAATATTGTAGCTAGTTTTATGGTTATGACCTTTAATAAAATAATTATTTTTTTATTGATTTTTAATATTATTTAATAGGATAAGGTTAAAATATAAAGAACAATGAAATGAAAAGGAGAAATGTGAAAATGAATCTAATATATTGATCTTAGAATGAAATAGTGGAGATTAATTTAATAATAAAAATTGATGAGAAGAGCATAAATGTAATAACCCACATATGTTGACTTTCTCTCTTCACATGCAAGACACATGTCAATTACTCAATCATTTTAAAACGAATATAATTTTTTATACAACATTTTTTTAGGAGAAATTCACCATAATAACAAATGTTTTTTTTATCTTTAAAATGAATATCATTTTGTTATATAAAAATAAAAAAAAGTAGTGGGTTTTTATATTGTTTTATTGGTTTTTCACTGTGTTTTTAATTGGGTTTTTCTATGTCTTGTGTTATATATTTTGGTTATTGTGTTTTTCAATTGGTACTCTCTAGAATACGATGGTATCAATATAGTTAGTTTATTGATTTGAATGAATTAACAAAACTTAATATAAATAATGAAATAGAGGCTAAAAAATGGAAACAATATAGGAGCAAAATAATAAAATATATTTGTTTCCAATACTTCCTCTCAAGTTGGAGCATGTAAGTCCTTAGTGCCCAACTTGTCAAGGAGAAACTTGAATTGCTGTGTACCAAGACCTTTGGTGAGTAAATCAGCGATTTGCATGTTGGTTCTGATCTGAAATGGTTCAACCTCATGTGACTCTACCCTCTCACACACAAAATAACAGTCCATCTCAACATGTTTCGTGCGGCCTGATTGTCATAAAACAATGGGGTTGGTTTGGTTGAGGGAACTTCTAATTCCTTTAAAAGTCATGGAACCCAAAGTACTTCACTAACGGTGGATGCCATGGACCTATATTCTACTTCGGCAGAGAAGCGAGAAACAACCGACTGCTTTTTCGTTTTCCAAGAAATCAGAGCTCCCATAGAAGTAGTAAATATCCAGTTCGTGACTTGCTGGTATAGGGGCACCCGAGCTAATCCGAGTCACAATATGCGATGAGGGTACAACCTCCTTCTCGTGGGAGAAGAATACCTTGTCCCGGTGTCCCTTTTAGATATCTTAGGACTCGATGCATGGCCTCCATGTGTGGTTGTCTCGAGTCATCAACAAACTGGCTCAAGATATTAACTGAATAAGTATTATCTGGCCGTGTGTCTTGCAAATACAGAAGCCGTTCCACTATGCGACGATATCGACCCGCGTCTACCCGAGGAGAATTTTCGGCTTTGTCCAACTTGTGTTTTTGCTCGATTGGAAACAAGCTTGGTTTACATCCTTCTAACCCGCAATCGGCAAGAATATCGAGGACGTATTTTCGTTGACTCAACACCAAACCTTGAGATATCCGGCTTACTTCGATACCAAGGAAATATTTGAGGTTGCCAAGGCCTTTTATGCTAAACCTTTTGTGAAGTTAATCCTTAGTGTCTTGTATTTTGATCTTGTCATTGCCAACCATAACGACATCATCGACGTAAATTAAGGCTGCCACAAAACTTTTGTCTTTCTTGTAAGTGAAAAGTGAATGATCTTCCTTGGATTGTTTAAAATCGATCAAGAAGCGAGTCAGTGAATTTATGGTATCAATTACGCAAAGCTTGTTTCAATCCGTACAAAGACTTCCGTGACCTACACACCCTAGTTTCTTCTTCCTTTGCAAAACCTTGTGGGAGCTTCATGTAAACTTCTACATGTAAGTCCCCGTGTAGAAAAGCATTATTGACGTCGAGTTGATGTATATCCCTATCTCTCTTAACTGCAACGGCTAAGAGGATTCGAACTGTGACTATTTTCGCCACGGGGGAAAAGGTGTCATGGTAGTCTATTCCATCCGTTTGAGTAAAACCCTTTGAGACGAGACGGGCTTTGTATCTCTCGATTTCTCCATTTGGGAGGTACTTGAATTTATATATCCACTTCGAGTCTATAGCACGCTTTCCTTCAGGTAAGTTCTCCAAGGTCCAAGTACCATTCTTTTCTAATGCTCATATCTCTTGTTTCATAGCTTCTCTCCAATTTTCGCTCTTAACGGCCCAATAAAAAAATTTCGGCTCATCGTTCGAGTCGATAGCCGCTAAGAATGACTTGTGAGAGTTAGAGAAATTTTTATATGAAACAAAATTAGATAAAAGATTTACCTGTGAGGATCCTTGATTTGGTCAGGTTTGTGCAGGGTCGACCAATGGGATAAATTGGACTTCATATTCATCAAAATGCTTTGGTCGTGATCGATTTCTTGGTTGTCGGATCGATTCAACCACAGGTTGTGGTGAGACTCTTAGGCTAGTTGGGTTTGTTCTTCTGGGCCCGTGTTATAACTTTGTGAGGACAGTTGGCATTCAACACTTTGGTCCGAATTATTATTATTTGGGCCATGATAATGGTCTATTTCTCGGTGTTCGATTTGTGTTTCACCAAAAGGAACATGCTGATCTGGTGCATTTGAGCATGGTTCATCACAAATCGGTCCAACTTGGAGTTAAAAACGGTCAGATTATTTTGGGTATGTGGCCATTTTATCAAAGGGAAAATGATCTTCATGAAAATGGACATCTCTCTAGACAACTACTTTTTTATTTTCAATATCAAAAATCTTATACCCCTTTGTCCCTTGTGGATACCCTAAAAACACCCCGGGTCTCCCTCTTACTTCAAATTTGTCACCCTTTGTTTCGTTCTTCTATAATAAGCCAAACAACTGAACACCCTCATAAAATCATAATCTGGTTTCGGTTAAAGATAAATTCATATGGGTTTTATTCCCAACTATAGCAGAAGGCAAACGATTTATAATATTTGTGGTGGTAAAATCACATTCTCCCCAAAACATTTTGGGAAGATTAGCCTCAAACCTAAGTGCGCGAGCGGTCTCAAGTAGATTCCTATGCTTTTGTTCCACAACCCCATTTTGTTGTGGGGTATTAGGAAAAGTCGTCTCTAATAGGATACCGAGGTCATTGTAAAAACTTATCATTCATAGACGTGAACTCCCCACCATTATCACATCTAATTTTCTTAGAATTCCTTCCAAATTGATTTTGTATCATTTTACAAAGATTTATCAAACACTTGCTTGCCTCATATTTAATCTTTAATAGAAAAACCCAAACAGATCTACTTAAATCATCAACCACAGTTAAAAAACAATTGGTTCCCGAAAAAGAGCGGGTACGATATTTTTCCCAAATATCACAGTGTAATAACTCAAAACAATCATTCGTCTTAATATCACTATTTGAAAAGGTAAGTTTTGTGTGTTTTGCCTTAGAACAGGAATCACACAACTTATTGAAAGAAACGTTTTTAAGAAAGTCAATCTGAGTAAGTTTATCACCAGAAGTTTGACCCAATCTATTGTGCGATGTTTCCATGGTCGTCATCATAGCCATTCTTTTGGTTCCAAACATCCCCATTTGGTATAAAACTTTTCTGCACTCACCCTCACCAATCAAGCTCCTCTTGTATAGTTTCTGCATTACACAAAAATCAGGGAAAAATGTTATAGCAGATTGCAAATCATTACTCAACCAACTTACTAACAAAAGGTTGGACTAATTCGTCCATGGGAACATAGCGAATTAAAGGTGATTCGCTAGCTAGTTCGTCCATGGGAACATAGAGAACTGATTACAATTCGTGTTCAATTCGTTAAGGGAAAGGGATGACGAATCACCCTTGATTCGTTATAGCCAGTTCGTTAGAAGAGAGAACGAATTAGATGGACTAATTCGTTATGTGGACTGTTTCGCTAAGAGTTCAATTCGTCATAGGGTTCAATTCGCTAACCAGACCAAACGAATAAGGCCTGCTTTGTTATAAGGTAACGAATGGGTTCATTCGTTATGAACCCCATTCGTGAAAGGACTGGGACGAATTATAAGTTTAAAATAATGACAGAATGGTCCCTGAACTTAGAGAGAATGAGATAACTACATAATGGACCTTTGGACTTTAATGATTTATGAAAGATACCTTTTAAAGAGTAACGAGTAACGATTACCTAACCGGTAATGATTCAATGAAGTAAAACCGGCTTAGAAATGTGAGATGAATTAAGTTGCCAAGAGTATGACTAGAGTAGCATTTGATATTCCATTGTTATACAGTTAGCCGTGCCCAACTTAGGAAAGGAATAACAATTAACGGTGAACGTAACCGACTTCAGGTGAGTTTCTAGCCCCACTTCCTTGTTATGTTTCTGGGGCTGTGTGCATACTCGATGTGATAGTTAATACACTTATCTTAAGTGGTAAGTGTATGCCTTGTATGATGTATGTATGATGATTTCTTGACGGTGCGTAAACGATCTCCGGATATTGCAGGTGGTAGCTAAAGACGTGATTGCTATGTATGATGTAAGATAAGATGCATGTATGAATATTTATGATGTATGCATAATGTACGTATGATAAGTTAATGGTACGTGAACGCTCTTCGGAGATTGCACGTATTGTCAGGAAAAATATTTAAGGACAGGTATAATGTGAAGCTATGGAAGAAAGGGTACCGGACCCTAATAATATCCGAGGATGAAGGGTACCGGACCCTAATAATATCCGAGGATGAAGGGTACCAGCCTAATAATATCCGAGGATGAAGGGTGACCGGACCCTAATAATATCCGAGGATAGAGGGTACCGGACCCTAAAAATTTTCCGAGGTATGTAGGGTGAAACGCCCTTTATAATGTATGGTTAGATATGAATGTGTATGGACGAATGCTGATCTTGATATGTTGTAATGCGTACCTTCGGGCACGTATATGTGTATGAAAAGTAAGTTATGTGATTAACTAGAACTCACTCAGCATAGCTAACTTTTAGTATGTACGCAGGCAAATAGGTTGAGGCAGCTCGCGTGACTGAAGACACATGGCATGGAAATCGAAGATACTGGCATCTCGAAGAAATGTTGTGATGTTTTAAAGACTACGTTTTGTTTTAATTGACTACGAATGTTTTATAAGACATGATTTGATGGTTATGTAAAATGTTATGGTTGAAGTTTTATTATTCCGCGTAAAGTTTTAAATAACTCTGATATATAGAACTGCGTTTATGAGTAAATCCAACGTTAAAGTAGGGCTACCGGTAACGGGGTCATACAAGTTGGTATCAGAGCAAAGTTCGAGAGATTTAAGCATCCTATATGCTTAGACTCGAACTGAGAATGTGATAAAAGTAAGAAAAGAAATAAGATGCCAGTTCGAGATAGCCATGTGTCACTCAAGCAAGTTCCGGAACGGTAAAATGTATGATTGAATATGAATGTAAATGTTAGCTAAATTGCTAAAGAAAGGATATGTGAATGTTAGGGATAGGATTACTTGATTGATTAACTGTTTAGGATAGAACCAGCACAAATAGACTCATAAGAGGAGGTGTATAGGACACGGAAAGTAACGTGATCAGCTAATCACAATTGGCCACTGTTATTACCTGTTAGCCTTACTATCCTTGTACTAAATAGTTCCTTAAGTGATGACGTTTGTGTTTTCCCTTTTAGAATACGATGGCTGGAACGAGAGGCGATGAAGGAGCTGGAGTAATTGCGAGAACTGAGGGCCCCGCTAGACGACGTGGCAGGCCTCGTCGTGCCCAACGACCTTCGGAAGAAACACCTTCAACACCGAAGCTGAGGGAAGCGTAGCTGGAGGAAACCTTAACAACAATGAAGGGGTTCAGCTAGATCCCTTAATTCAAGCAGCTATCGTTCAAGCTGTAGCCACTGCTGTGAAGAACATGAATCCGGAGAGGCCTGGTGGAAGCCGTGACAGAACTGCTGGAGGGGCAGGTGGTGATGGTAGGAAGGATGATGAATAGGAGAGAGAGGCCTCGAGTATGGTTAAGTCTGTGAAAGTTGACGATAGGAAGAGAGGCCGCGGCGGTTGCAACTATAAGTCCTTCAAGGGTTGTGGCCCGCCAAAGCTGACTGGTTTGGGAGACGCAATCGTTACTCTTCAATGGATAACCACCATGGATAAAATTATCCGCATTAGCGAGTGTCGTCCCGATCAAGTTGTCGGTTATGCCACCCAATCGTTTAAAGAAGAAGCAATGTACTGGTGGGATTCGGTTGAGCAAATGAAGAGTCGGGAGGAGATTAAGGCTATGAGGTGGGATGATCTGAAGGAGCTAGTTATGAAGAAATTCTGTGCTGACGCCGAAGTTGAGAGAGCGGAGATGAAGTTCCTGAACTTGAAAGCTGGAACGATGACACATCGTGAGTATACCACCGAGTTCAACCGAATGTATAGGTTGGTACCCGATATGGTTAACACTGAGGCAAAGAGAATCAAGTGTTATGTGCGGGGATTGCCACAGAAAGTCCGCATGCTAGTCAGGACAAGTAAGCCTGCTACCTTTGACTCTGCCGTCGAGCTCGCAGAGATAGTTTATGCAGACCTGGCTGCGGATGATATTGTGGTGGAAGATGAGAAGAAAGATAAGAAGTGGGTCAATGTCAAGCGACCGTGTACTCAGTTGTGGAACTCGAAGGACAAGAAGCAGAAGGTGTGGGAGAGAAAGACGTGCAAGACATGTGGGAAAGTGCACGGTGGAGAGTGCAAGTGGGGTACTGGTTCGGATGTGTGTCGTAAATGTGGAAAGGCTCATGGTGGAGAGTGTAGGCTCGGGACGAATGCCTGCTATAAGTGTGGGAAGGTGGGGCACTATGCTAACGAGTGTTATATAAAACCCGCATGCTACAAGTGTGGTAAGACGGGTCATATGGCAAGAGAGTGTACTGATGGTGGAGCTGGGGGTAGTGGGAAGAAAGATGCTGATCAAACTAGGCCAAGGACTAGGGCCTACATGCTGACCCAGGAACAGGCTAAGCTGATTCCGGATGTTGTGACTGGTACGTTTTTAGTAAACGGTATTTCTGCTTTAGTATTATTTGATTCGGGTGCGAATAGAAGTTTCGTAGCTACACCGTTTAGTTAGTTAGCCAAGATGAAATGTTGCCGAGTGTCTGAAACTTTTATAGTAGAAACCGCAAGTGACGATTCGGTTAAAATAATGAGAAAGGTTAAAAACTGTGTAAGATAGCATTAGAGGGACATGAGTTCCCTGTTACCTTGTATGTTATGACCTTAGGAGGGTTCGATGTAGTTCTGGGGATGGATTGGTTATCTGAGTTTGAAGCTCAGATAGTATGCAAGAGTAGGATAATAAGGTTAAGGTCTTTGGATGGTAGTGAAGTGACTGTTTATGGTGATAAGGAAAGTTCCGGCCTTAAATTCATTTCGATGATCAAAGCCGAAGGTTTATTACGACGTGGATGCGGTGCCTACCTAGCGTATGTTGTTAACGCTACGTCCGAGTCGAAAGAAATGAAAGATGTTCCTATCGTGCACGACTACCCAGAAGTGTTCCCCAAGGATCTTCCAGGGTTGCCACCGGAGCGAGAAATAGAATTTCAGATAGATTTAGTACCAGGAGCCCAGCCCGTCACGAAAGCGCCTTACCGTCTAGCTCCGTTCGAGATGAAGGAACTAATGTCCCAACTGCAAGAACTCCTCGACACGGGTTTTATTAGACCAAGTGTTTCCCCGTGGGGCGCACCAGTGTTGTTCGTGAAGAAGAAGGATGGAAGTATGAGAATGTGCATAGACTATCGCGAGTTGAACAAGCTTACGGTAAAGAATAGATATCCTTTGCCAAGGATTGACGATCTGTTTGACCAACTGCAAGGGTCAAGCTGGTTCTCACGAATAAATCTCAGATCAGGCTATCATCAGTTGAAGGTGAAAGAGGCAGACATCCTTAAAACATCGTTTCGGACGCGGTATGGACACAACGAGTTCCTCGTAATGTCATTCGGTCTAACGAATGCTCCCGCAGCATTTATGGACATGATGAATAGGGTATGTCGGCCAATGTTGGACAAGTCGGTTATTGTGTTCATCGACGATATATTGATTTATTCCAAAAGCAAGTCCGATCATGCTGAGCATCTGCGAGAAGTATTGGAGACTCTAAAGAAAGAGAAGTTGTATGCTAAGTTTTCGAAATGCGCGTTCTGGTTGCGAGAAGTGCAATTTCTAGGTCACGTGATCAATCCTGAAGGGATTACCGTGGACCCAGCTAAGATTGATGCGATAACAAACTGGAAGACTTCGCAGAATCCGACTGATATACGAAGCTTCTTAGGGTTAGCTGACTACTATAGGAGATTCATCGAACGTTTCTCCAAGATAGCCGCACCGTTGACCGGCATGACCCGAAAGTCGATAGTATTCAGTTGGGGTAAGTTTCAGGAAGAGGCTTTCCAGGAGTTAAAGAAGAGACTCACGCAAGCTCCAATCCTTGCTTTACCCGATGGTGACGAGGATTTGGTTGTTTGTACTGATGCTTCGCATCGTGGGTTAGGTTGCGTGTTGATGCAACGAGGAAAGGTGATAGCTTACGCGTCTAGACAATTGAAGGTCCATGAGAGTACTTATCCGACGCATGATTTGAAGCTAGCAGCAGTAGTGCATGCTCTCAAGATATGGAGACATTATCTGTATGGTACTAAGTGTACCATTTACACAGATCATAAGAGTTTAATGTACTTCTTCGAGCAGAAGGAATTGAACATGAGGCAGAGAAGATGGTTAGAATTGATAAAGGATTATGACTGCGATATTAAGTACTACCCTGGTAAAGCTAACGTGGTCGCTGATGCACTAAGCCGTATGAATGAGGAAGTCATTGCAACAGTAAAGTCATATCAGCTAGTTATGAACTCAAGCTTATTTGAAGAAATCATCAAGGTGCAGTCTGAAGTGCTGGTAGATGAAGGGCTAGTAAAGAAAGAAAGGATTTTTGGTCAGCAAGACGAGTTGATGGAAAACACGCATGGTGTTAAGACTAGGTTTGACTGCATGTGGATTCCACGCCATGGAGATCTCAGAGGTCGAATCTTAGATGAAGCTCATAAGTCAAGATATTCTATTCATCCAGGAGCTACGAAGATGTACCAAGATTTGAAAAGAGACTACTGGTGGCCAGGAATGAAGAATGATGTGGTAGATTACGTCAGTAGGTGCTTAACTTGTTTACAAGTCAAGGCAGAGCATCAGAAGCCTTATGGGAAAATGCAGCCTTTAGAGATACCAGAATGGAAATGGGAACACATCACCATGGATTTCATAACGAAGCTACCTCGTACAGCTAAGCATCATGATACCATCTGGGTGATTGTGGACCGTTTGACCAAGAGTGCTCACTTTCTGCCTATACGAGAGGCTATCTCGTCAGAAACGTTGGCAAGCTTGTTCATTAAAGAGGTTGTATCTAAGCATGGAGTGCCGTTAGCGATTGTGTCCGATAGAGATACACGGTTTACTTCAAGATTTTGGAAGAAGTTCCATGAGGCTATGGGAACAAGATTGAACATCAGTACGGCGTATCATCCTCAAACTGATGGACAGTCTGAAAGGACGATCCAAACCCTTGAGGATATGCTACGTGCTTGTGTTTTATACTTTGGAGGAAGTTGGGATGATCATCTGCATCTAGCAGAGTTCTCCTATAACAACAGCTACCATTCAAGTATTGGTATGCCACCATTCGAGATGTTGTATGGAAGACGCTGTAGAACTCCATTATGCTGGGGAGAGATTGGTCAGAAGGAGATGGGAAGCCTAGAAGTTGTTCAAGAAACTTCTTCAAAGTTTGATCAGATTAAGGCAAGGATGAAAGCTGCTCAAGACAGACAGAAGTCGTATGCTGATAAGCGGCGACGACCGATTGAGTTTAACGTTGGTGACAATGTGATGCTCAAGGTCTCGCCTTGGAAATGAATTATTCATTTTAGGAAGAGAGGAAAGTTGAGTCCGAGGTACATTGGACCGTTTAAGATTTTAGATCGTATGGGGGAAGTAACTTATAAGCTGGATTTACCCGGTGAGTTAGAAGGAATTCATTCAACCTTCAATGTTTCTCATCTAAGGAAGTGTCTAGCTGATGACACGTCGCACGTGCCATTGATGGACATTGAGGTTGATGAACAGCTGAACTACATTGAGCAACCGATAGGGATTGTCGATTGCAAAGAGAAACAACTTCGTCACAAGGTTATACCTTTAGTGAAAGTGATATGGAAGCATCACAAAGGATCAGACGCTGCATGGGAAGTTGAAGAAGAGATGCGCAAGTTTTACCCGAATTTGTTTATGTAATAGTTAGGTTTCGGGAACGAAACCTCTTTAAGGAGGGAAGACTTGTAACATCCTAATTTCGGTTTTATTAATAAAATAAATATCGTCTATTTTATAGTGGGTCGTTATCGGTTTAGAGATATAGAATACGAGTTGGGCTAGTGTTGGGTAAATGGATATGGGTTATGGACTTGGGTTATGAATGAAAGAAGGAAAGACCATGGGCTTAAGCCCATGATCCATAATTATATAAACCATTAATCCCTCATTTAATTCATTCTCACACATTCCATACACCACCCAAAACACACACTTAAGATTTCTCTCTAGTTCTTCCCTATCTACACCGAAACCAAGAAGGAAACCGAGCACCGACCCGAGGTAATACTAGTATGATGTTTTATTAGCATAAACCCGTTAGATATAGTCACGAAACGACGAGCCGATACCGTTAAACCGTTAAGTCACGAGATCCGGATGGAATCGGGTATAAACCGAACCTATGATGAGTTTAGGGGTCACCCTAGCTCAGATCTGGATCGAACGGAACGAAAAACGGTGAAAAACGAGCTAAAACCCGTTTTTTCCGGCAAAATCGCGTTTTTCCGGCGACTTTCCGGCAATGACGGCGCCGGAAAGGCGGCGCCGGAAAGTGGTACGAGGTTAAGGGGGGATGTCAGGGAATGTTCTGACATTCCTGACCTAACCCTAGTTCGCTAAATGAATATATGGCGCCGGAAAGTGGTACGAGGTTAAGGGGGGATGTCAGGGAATGTTCTGACATTCCTGACCTAACCCTAGTTCGCTACATGAATATAGCGAATTAAAGGTGATTCGCTAGCTAGTTCGTCCATGGGAACATAGCGAACTGATTACAATTCGTGTTCAATTCGTTAAGGGAAAGGGATGACGAATCACCCTTGATTCGTTATAGCCAGTTCGTTAGAAGAGAGAACGAATTAGATGGACTAATTCGTTATGTGGACTGTTTCGCTAAGAGTTCAATTCGTCATAGGGTTCAATTCGCTAACCAGACCAAACGAATAAGGCCTGCTTCGTTATAAGGTAACGAATGGGTTCATTCGTTATGAACCCCATTCATTAAAGGACTGGGACGAATTAGAAGTTTAACATAATGACAGAATGGTCCCTGAACTTAGAGAGAATTAGATAACTACATAATGGACCCTTGGACTTTAATGATTTATGAAAGATACCTTTTAAAGAGTAACGAGTAACGATTAACTAACCGGTAATGATTCAATGAAGTAAAACCAACTTAGAAATGTGAAATGAATTAAGTAGCCAAGAGTATGACTAGAGTAGTATTTGATATTCCATTGTTATACAGTTAGCCGTGCCCAACTGAGGAAAGGAATAACAATTAACGGTGAACGTAACCGACTTCAGGTGAGTTTCTAGCCCCACTTCCTTGTTATGTTTTCGGGGCTGTGTGCATACTCGATGTGATAGTTAATACACTTACCTTAAGTGGTAAGTGTATGCCTTGTATGATGTATGTATGATGATTGCTTGACGGTGCGTGAACGATCTTCGGATATTGCATGTACCGTCAGGTGGTAGCTAAAGATGTGATTGCTATGTATGATGTAAGATAAGATGCATGTATGAATATTTATGATGTATGCATAATGTACGTATGATAAGTTAATGGTACGTGAACGCTCTTCGGAGATTGCACGTATTGTCAGGAAAAATATTTAAGGACAAGTATAGTGTGAAGCTATGGAAGAAAGGGTACCAGACCCTAATAATATCCGAGGATGAAGGGTACCGGACCCTAATAATATCCGAGGATGAAGGCTACCGGACCCTAATAATATCCGAGGATGAAGGGTGACCGGACCCTAATAATATCCGAGGATGAAGGGTGACCGGACCCTAATAATATCCAATGATGGAGGGTACCGGACCCTAAAAATTATCTGAGGTATGTAGGGTGAAACGCCCTTTATAATGTATGGTTATATATGAATGTGTATGGACGAATGCTGATCTTGATATGTTGTGATGCGTACCTTCGGGCACGTATATGTGTATGAACAGTAAGTTATATGATTAACTAGAACTCACTCAGCATAGCTGACTTTTAGTATGCACGCAGGCAAATAGGTTGAGGCAGCTCGCGTGACTGAAGACACATGGCATGGAAATCGAAGATACTGGCATCTTGAAGAAATGTTGTGGTTTTTTAAAGACTACGTTTTGTTTTAATTGACTACGAATGTTTTATAAGACATGATTTGATGGTTATGTAAAATGTTATGGTTGAAGTTTTATTATTCCGCGTAAAGTTTTAAATAACTCTGATATATAGAACTGCTTTTATGAGTAAATCCAATGTTAAAGTAGGGCTACCGGTAATGGGGCCTTAAATCATCTTTTATTTTTGTCCCCCTTGTAAGGTACACTCTCCTATCCCTTCAATGGGTATGGAGTCACCGTTTTGAATAACAACCGGACGTTCATTAGAACATTTAGTTATGTTTTCAAGGATGTTGATGTTGTGGGTAATGTGCTCGGTACAACCTGAGTCCACCACCTATTCATCATAATCCATTTTATTTGCCATAAATGCCTTCGGTGGTGCATCTTCCTTGGTTGAGCTTCCACTCTCTCCAAATGCCTTAGAAAAGTTTTTTATTTTTCATTAGTCAAACATGGGATGGGGTGTGACATTCGTCAATTTCAGGAGCTATTTGTATTAGTTTGTGTATTCGTTTATCATGTAAACCGACCCAATTTATATCCCGAACATTTCAAATTTATAAAATATTGGATATTATGTTACTAAATCATTCCCACGTGTTCAATTTGAGAAACCCCTTTACGGATTCGAAAACGCCTTTAAAACGAGCAAACTACATCAAAAACGAACTTCCGGGACGTGTAACGAACCACGCAAGACGAGCTGACCAACCCCACCCCTAGGGGGTGCCGTGCCGCACGACCACTAAGGGTCAGGGGTCGTGCGTGGCGGCCTCATGTCTGCAAGTATATTTGTTTGTTGTTGTGTGTGGTTTATATCACTTTACCCAATCCGAATTTTCTACCAATTATACCTCTTGCTTATCCTCTCATCCTTATCTCCTATTATCAAGACCCTTCCCTTCATTCATCCTTGCTCTCACTTCATCTTTACTCCAAATTCTCTCTTAATTCTTAAGATTCAAAGGTTGTTCTTCATATTCTTAGTAGTTGACTTCTCAAGTCAAACTAACCATAATCTTTTATTCTAACTTGTTCATATGGTCTTATTAATACTTGTTTATGGTGGCACAACATATATATATATATATATATATATATATATATATATATATATGTATATATATATATAATATAATACCCGTTGTTACCTTTGGTAGTTACTTCTTCGATTCCGGTCGGTGAGGTTTCGGACCTTGTATATATATGTCGGATTTTGTGTCCTTGATATATATATATGTATGTATATATATATATATACTTATATAACTTGTTTATACATATTATTCATGTTTAACTTCTGCTCATTTTAGTTTATTTACAAGTTCCATGGTTATGAGTTCTAAGAGTCTATGCTTCGGTTTAACAGTAAATAACTCTAGACTGTAAACCGAACTTTTGTTTAAAGATATTGTTGTTAACTTTTTGGTTGTAAAACTTAAGTATTTTCAATTGTACCTTATTATACAAGTTCTTGGTTATTTGGCATGTGGAGACCATCAAGGAACGTATTGTGAGATGGAAACCGAACCAATCCGATTTTTACTCGCTTACGACACACAAGTGTGTTTTTAGCTATCAAGACTTGTATATTTCTTTAAAAATAGTTTACAAACTGATTTTAATTATTTTCTTAAGTACATGGAAATGTTGGATCCAACTTGATCTCATAACATGGTTTGGACCGACAAAACTGAACACTTGCTTGACGTGCGTTGTTAGTTCTAATACAATAGAACTGCATACTAAGTTAAGTCTTATTAAGTTTTATTGAGTTATCTCATAACATTCATTATTTTGGAAAGTTGACTTTGGGTTTAACCAATTACCAAGACCCGAACCAACAACCCGAACACTCATTAAAGACCCGTTTTAGTATCTTTATCCCAAAGGAACTTGCATTTTTGCACTTTTCCCACCTTATATACTTTAACCCGGTTTCGAGTAAACTTACATTTTTAAAGGGTTATTATTATAAATTCTTAAATAGTTGCATTTTAAACATTGAACTTTAATTGTTTACTTTTCGCAACAATTATTTTATTTAAAGATCTTCAAGACAAGCTTACTAATTCAAGGCTTTTACTTTTATTTAGGCCTTGCTCGTTAGACTTGTCCTTCCGTTTTCCCGTCTTTTATAGACCAAGTTTTATACTTGAATTTAAGTACTTTCATTTCCCTGTTTTCCATCTTTCGTTTTGGGGGTGATATTGCATACTTATTTCAATCTAAATGTTTTATACTTGAGTCTTAAACCACAAACTTTATTGTAAACTTTACTTAAATAAATGCTCGATTTGGTGTTCTATGCTTACATGCTTATGTGCTTATGTGTTTACCGCTTTTGGTTGGTTGATTCATAAATCCATGAACTATCTGGTATTCTCTTATTGCACGGTGCCGTTAATGTATTCTTATTAACGACCTCATGAAATCCGAATCTATTTGGTATTCTCTTATAGACGGTGCTGTTAATGCATTCTTATTAACGACCTCATATAAAATTCCTAAACCATTTGGTATTATCTTATGGCATGTGTCGCTAATGTGTTAGCGATCTCACTACTATCCATGAAATTGTTGCTTTTATTTATTGTTTTGTATACAAGATTGTGGCATTTCTTATTATATACATATTGTTCAAAAACTATGAAATTGCTCATCGACCTTTGTGTTGACAAACTTTATTTTATGCAATGTTACAGGTTTGACTTTTGTTGACTTGAGGACTTGAAGAAAAACGTTACCAAGACTATTAGGATATTAGCAAAACGAATAATATATATATATATATATACACTTGTATTCAATTTGATTTGTATGAACAAGATGTGTTGTTTGTTGATTTTATGAAATAAAATGAGTTGATTAAATATTGTCACTTTAAATAGTGTCTTGTGTATTTGTCCAATCACGTTGCACCTCGGCATGTTCCGCCACCTTTGGTCGGGGTGTGACAGATTGGTATCAAAGCCACAAGACAATAGGATAGGTGATTCGACATAACGACCTAGTATAGTCTTTACTTTAGGGTCCTTATACGTGTTGCCTATACATGTTTACCCTACTTGATTGTTCAATACACTTATTTATTTATATGCTCATTTATCTCATTAAATCGTAAATATAAACAAACACTCGAAACATTCTAAGGTATCCTTACCTTGCTTTTGTTTAATTTTATATATACACATACATGCACTTTCATAATAATTTAAGGTATCCTTACCTTACCACAAAAACATTAGTTTTTTTGTGTTTTATGGATCACGAGTGTTTGACTTGGATCCCGTTGTTTCAAATCTCCTTAAATATTGTCTCATATGAGATGACCACTTTAAGTTGTCGAATGCGAGCATTCCGGTAGCCATCCTAATTTTCGGTGTTAAAACAATAGAACCACGGTGGTTCGTGGACTAGTGATTTGACATGACGTTGAATTCCGAATTATTATGTTTGTCACAATCGTTATTTGGGTCGAAAACAGGAAAAATGCGTGGTGGTTCGTGCACATGTTTAGACTCTAACATGGTATTTTTGTAAAAAGGTTTTTAGTGTCGGAATATCAAGTCATGGTGGTTCATGCACGATTTTTCCGCCTTTATATCATCAAACATTATTATTACATTTCAAGGATTTAAACAATTTTTTCTTTTGTATTGTCATATGAATTCTTATCACAAGTTCTCATTTATAAATTTTATTTTTATTGTGAATAAATCTTTTATATCTTTATTTTATATGGTAAAATTTCTACACAATTTTCTCATTTTGTTTTCACAACGATATTATTTACAAAATTTTGTTCATTGCGATTTCTTCAATAAAAGTTAAAAAAAGGGAATATATATATATATATATATATATACACACACACACACACAAACATATGGTTTGATCTATTCATGATGATTTTTAATGTGTCATCCTTGTTCATTAAGACTATTTATAAACCCAATTTTTATCATATGAATTTCATCATATTATAAAGGTTTTATGATAAATTTTACCTTAAATTCTCAAGTAAACTCCCATTATATAGATTTTAACTTGCCTTCAAAGTTTTCATGCAAGTTTCCATAAAATCTTTATTTTTATAACGATCTCGTTTATTTTGGAACTATCATTTCACAATATCGATTATTTAAATTTTCTCACGACATTTTTAATTACACTATATTATATAATATACATGGTAGAATTTTCGTTACCCGAATTTATTTTCTTAACAACTCTCGTTATGCAATCTTTGGTTCATTATAAATTTTCACAAATAAAGTTTGCATCCTACAATTTTCCTCGTTTTAAATTTCTTATGTTAATTTCGCCTTGATTTTGTAAGGCCGCGTTGCAGGTGCCCTACGTTTGGACGTTGGATTTACTCATTAACATAGTTCTAATCATCAGAGTTAATAAAACATTCGCGGAATATAAAAACCTTCACAAAACATTTCATAACAATCCAAAACTTTTCATAAACAAACAACTTGTCTTTCCATAACTAAGTAATTAAACGTAAAACGTCTTGAGTCTTCCGATGACAGTCTCTTATTTGTTTGCCACATGTACCCCTTAAGCGAGTTACCTCATCCTACTCACATGCGTGCATACTAAAAGTCAGCTACGCGGAGTGAATTCTGGTTAATCACATAACATACATTACATGCATACTTATATACTTTCATACATACGTTATATCATTACACTATTGTTGCAATATACTTACTTACCTGCCTACTTTCTTTCTTTCATATTCATACATTACGTTTTAGAGAGCATTTCACCCTATAACCTTCGCATATATTATTAAGGTATGCAACTCTTTATCCTTAATTTTCCTTTTATTATCATCCCCATTATTACATCCATTCATAACATACATACATATCGTACCATAAATTAACATAACATTACAACTTGACAATGCGTGCAATATCCGAAGATCGTTCACGTACTGACAGGCAATCATTCATACTTTTCACATAATCACGTAAGGTATACATTTATCACTTAGGATAAATGTATTAAACAAAACATATCGAGAAACTCACCCGGATTCTGTTTCTTTCTTCGTTTATCGTTATCCCCTTCTTTAATTGAGCCCGGCTAACTGTTAAATATGTATTTGTTAATTAACCGTAAAATTATTAAAGTCGGTATTTTAGTTAACCAACGTGGTTTCTAAGTTAGGCTTGTTTATTTAGTTCATGAAGATAGGCTAGTATTGTGTTAAATTAGATATGGGCTTAGCATTCTTGTGGACTTAGTTAAGTCAAGCCCAACTGTCCATTATATAGCCCAACCGGGTCCAGGCCCAAAGCCCAACAGAAACTGTGTGGCCGAGAACTCACGGCAGAGAACCATGATGACCGAGAACCTGTTCTAGACGAGAACCCTAGTCTGACCGAGAACTAGGGTTTGACCGAGATCTCATATTTGACCGAAAACCCTTGTTACCGAGAACTTGGGTTGACCGAGAACTCCATAGAGTAGCCGAGAACCCTCAGATTAGGTGTGTTTAGCTCATCTTTCTTTCTTTATCATTTTTACCTAGCTCAGTTACCTGTTTTATGGTTCATATCATGAACTTTAACCACCCTTTCTATTCATCCTACCCGTTAGCATTTCCTTAACGAGATTCAACCCGACTTTAGGTTTAAAGTTTAAACCTTTATCAATTTCAAACCCGTTTTAGCTAGGTCTTTAGGTAGCAAGTTGATTGAGTTCATCTTTAACATCAAGTTTTCATTTTATAAAACATCTAGACCCGATCTACTCTAGGGTTAGGTTTCATGGGAAACCGTTCATAAAAACGTAACCTTTGAGGTTAAAGTACGTACCTTTAAGCGTCTTTAGGCTTCGGGTTAGCTCGTTTATGAACTGGGATCTTGTATCTATCTTGTATAATGAAGATCTACCTAAATTTGGCTTGATTCGAGTCTTGAATTTCTTTCTCTAGCTCGCGGCTGTAAGAGGGTGTTTAGGTGTGTGTGTTTTAAGTGTGTAGAGAATAATATGGATAAGATGGATGGAAATGAAAAGAATTAGGGTTTAAGGGGTATTTATACTCCCTTAAGCCCATGGACCTAAGGCCCATCTTTCCTTTTTAGTCCATAATTAATCCCATTTTAATAGCCTACTACCTTCCCATCTTTATTATTTCCTTATCAACTTAAGTAAACTTGTCTATCATAGGAAATAATATATAAAATAATATTATTTGAAATTTTGGGATGTTCCAATTCTTCCCTCCTTAAAGAGGTTTCGTCCCCAAAACCTAACTATCATCTAAACAAAGCAGGGTAAAACTTGCGCATCTCTTCCTCAGCTTCCCAAGTGGCATCCGATCCCTTGCGGTGCTTCCATATAACTTTCACTAAGGGTATAACCTTATGACGAAGTCTCTTCTCCTTGCGGTCAACTATCTCGATCGGTTGCTCAATATAGTTATATGTTCATCAACCTCAATGTCCATCAATGGCACTTGCGACGTGTCATCAGCCAAACACTTTCTCATATGAGAAACATGGAAGGTTGAATGAATTCCTTCTTACTCTTCGGGCAAATCCAGCTTATTGGCTACTTCACCCACACGATCAAAAATCTTAAATGGTCCAATGTACCTTGGACTCAACTTTCCTCTCTTTAATCGAATGATTCCTTTTCAAGGTGATACCTTGAGCATCACATTGTCATCAACGTTAAACTCAATCGGTCGTCGTCGCTTATCAGCATACGACTTCTGTCTGTCCTGAGCAGCTTTCATTCTTGCCTTAATATGATCAAACTTCGAAGATGTTTCTTGAACAACCTCTAGGCTTCCCATATTTTTCTGACCAATCTCTCCCCAACACACGGGAGTTCTACATCGTCTACCATAAAGCATTTCAAATGGTGGCATACCAATACTTGAATGGTAACTGTTGTTATAGGAGAATTTTGCTAGATGCAGGTGATCATCCCAACTTCCACCAAAATCTAAACACAAGCAAGTAGCATATCCTCAAGGGTTTGGATCGTCCTTTCGGACTGTCCATCTGTTTGAGGATGATACGCCGTACTGATGTTCAATCTCGTTCCCATAGCTTCATGGAACCTTTTCTAAAACCTTGAAGTAAACCGAGTATCTCTATCAGACATGATCGATAATGGTACACCATACTTAGATACCACATCTTTTATGAACAAGCTTGCCAATGTTTCTGATGAGATAGCCTCTCGTATAGGCAGAAAGTGAGCACTCTTGGTCAAACGGTCCACAAGCGGTTGCATCTTCCCATATGGCTTTTGATGTTTGGCTTTGACTTGTAAACAAGTTAAGCATTCACTTATATAATCCACCACATCATTTTTCATCCCTAGCCACCAATAATCCCTTTTTAAATCTTAATACATCTTTGTAGCTCCGGGATGAATTGAGTATCTTGACTTATGAGCCTCATCTAAGATTCGACCTCTAAGATGTCCATGGCGTGGGATCCACATACGGTCAAACCTTGTCTAAACACCATGAGTGTTTTCCGTCAACTCATCTTGCTGGTCGTACATTCTCTCTTTCTTTACTAACCCTTCATCTAATAACACCTTTGACTGTACTTTGATGATGTCTTCAAAAAGACTTGAATTCATAGTCAGCTGGTATGACTTCACGGTTGCAATGACTTCCTCATTCTTACGACTTAGCGCGTCGGCGACCATATTAGCTTTACCAGGATGGTTTTTAATGTCGCAGTCGTATCCCTTAATCAAATCCAACCATCTCCTCTGTCTCATGTTCAATTCATTCTGCTCGAAGAAAAACTTTAAACTCTTATGAACTGTGTAGATGGTACACTTAGTACCATACAAATAATGTCTCCATATCTTAAGAGCATGCACTACAGCTGCTAGCTCTAAATCATGCGTCAGATAAGTACTCTCACGGACTTTCAACTGTCTAGACGCGTAAGCTATTGCTTTACCTCGTTGCATCAACATGCAACCTAACCCACGATACGAAGCATCATTACAAACAACCAAATCCTCGTCACCGTCGGGTAAAGCAAGGATTAGAGCTTGCGTGAGTCTTTTCTTTAATTCCTCAAAAGCTTCTTCTTGGAACTTTCCCCAACTGAATACTACCGAATTTCGGGTCATACCGGTCAACAGTGTGGCTATCTTGGAGAAACCTTCGATGAATCTCCTATAGTAGCCAGCTAACCCTAAGAAGCTTCGTATATCAGTCGGATTATGTGGAGTCTTCCAATTCGTTATTGCTTCAATCTTAGCTGGGTCCACGGTAATCCCTTCAGGATTAATCACGTGACCTAGAAATTGTACTTCTCATAACCAGAACGCGTATTTCGAAAACTAAACATACAACTTTTCTTCCTTCAGAGTCTTCAATACCTCTCTCAAGTGCTCAGCATTATCAGACTCACTCTTTGAATAAATCAATATGTCATCGATGAAAACGATAACTGACTTATCTAACATTGGCCAACACACCCTATTCATCATGTCCATAAATGCCGCGGGAGCATTCGTTAGACCGAATGACATTACGAGGAACTCATAGTGTCCATAGCGCGTTCGAAACGCTGTCTTAGGGATGTCTACCTCCTTCACCTTTAGCTGGTGATAGCCTGACCTGAGATCTATCCGTGAGAACCAACTTGAACCTTGCAGTTGGTCAAACAGATCATCAATCCTTGGCAAAGGATATCTATTCTTTACTGTAAGCTTATTCAACTCTCGATAATCTATGCACATTCTCATGCTCCCATCCTTCGTCTTCACAAATAACACTGGTGGACCCAAAGGGAATCACTTGGTCTAATAAAACCCTTGTCGAGGAGCTACTGCAGTTGGGACATCAATTCTTTCATCTCGAACGACCCTAGACGGTAAGGAGCTTTCACGACAGGTTGGGCTCCTAGAACTAATTATATCTAAAATTCTATCTCTCACTCCGGTGGCTACCCCGGAAGATCCTTAGGGAATACTTCTGGGTAGTCGCGCACGATAGGAACATTTTTCAATTCTTTCGTCTCGGCCGTAGCGTTAACAACATAAGCCAGGTAGGAACCGCAACCTCGCCTTAACAATCCCTCGGCTTTTATCAATGAAATGACATTAAGCCCAAAACTTTCCTTATCACCATAGACCGTCACCGCACTACTATCCAAGGACTTTAACCTTATCATCCTACTCTTACACACTATCTGAGCCTCATACTCAGACAACCAATCCATTCTCAAAACCACATCGAACCCTCCTAAGGTTATAACATACAAAGTAACAGGGAACTCATGTCCCTCTAACTCTATCTTAGAGCCTTTAACCATTTTTGTTATCTTAAACGATTTGTCACTAGCGGTTTCTACTATAAAAGTTTCAAACACTCGGAAACATTTCAGTTTAGCTAATTTACTAAAGGGCGTATCTACGAATCTTTTGTTCGCACCAGAATCAAACAATACAGAAGCTGAAATACCGTTCACTAGAAACGTACCTGTGACGACATCTAGAATCTGCTTGGCTTGTTTTTGAGTCAGCCTGTAGCCTCTGGTCTTTGGCCTTGTTGGTTCAGCATCTTTCTTTCCGCTTCCTCCAGCTTCAGTACACTCTCTGGCCATGTGGCCCGTCTTGCCACACCGGAAACATGTCGGCTTCTCACTGCATTCATGAGCAAAGTGCCCCACCTTTCTGCACTTATAACAGGCGTCTGACCCTACCATGCACTATCCTCCATGTGCCTTTCCACATTTATAACAAACATTGGATCCCTTACCCCATTTGCACTCACCACCGTGCATTTTACCACACGTCTTGCATGATCTATTCTCCCACACTTTAGGCTTCTTATCCCTGGAGTTCCATAACTGAGTACCGTGTCATTTAACAGGAGAGACCCACTTCTTATCCTTCTTCTCTTCCCCCACAACAACATCATCTGCAGCCAGGTCCTCATAAACCATCTCCGCGAGTTCGACAGCAGAGTCAAAAGTAGCAGGTTTATTCGCCCTGACCAGTTTGCGGACTTTCTGTGGCAATCCCCTCACATAGAACTTGATTCTCTTAGCCTCAGTATTGACCATATTGGGCACCAACCTAGACATTCGGTTGAACTCGATGGTGTACTCACGATGTGTCATCGTCCCAGCTTTCAAGTTCAGGAACTTCATCTCCGCCCTTTCAACTTCGGCGTCAGCATAGAATTTTTTCATAACCAGTTCTTTCAGATCCTCCCACCTCATAGCCTTGATTTTCTCTTAGCTTTTCCTCTGCTCAATCGATTCCCACTAATACATCGCCTCATCACCAAACGATTGGGTGGCATAACCGACAGCTTGGTCGGGACGGCACTCGCTAATGCAGATAACCTTTTCCATAGTGGTTATCCATTGGAGAGTAGCGATTGCGTCTCCCAGACCAGTCAGCTTCGGCGGGTCGCATCCCTTGAAGGACTTATAGTTGCACCTACCTCGGCCTCTTTTCTTGTCATCGACCTTTATAGACTTAACCCCGCTCGAGGCCTCCCTCACTCCTTCCTCGTCTCTTCTAATTATTTAAGTCGGTATTTTAGTTAACCAACGGGGTTTCTAAGTGGGGCTTGTTTATTTAGTTCATGAAGATGGCCTAGTCTTGTGTTAAATTAGATATGGGTTAGCATTCTTGTGGACTTAGTTAAGTCAGGCCCAACTATCCATTATATGGCCCAACCGGGTTAAGGCCCAAAGCCCAACAGAAACTGTGGCCGAGAACGCACGGCAGAGAACCATGATGACCGAGAACCTGTTCTGGCCGAGAATTCTGGCCTGACTGAGAACTCGAGATTGACCGAGATCTCATATTTGACCGAAAACCCTTGTTATAGAGAACGTGGGTTGACCGAGAACTCCATAGAGTGGCCGAGAACCCTCAAATTAGGTGTGTTCAGCTCATATTTCTATCGTTATCATTTTTACCTAGCTCAGTTACCTGTTTTATGGTTCATATCATGAACTTTAACCACCATTTCTATTCATCCTACCCGTTAGCATTTCCTTAACGAGATTCAACCCTACTTTAGGTATAAAGTTTAAATTTTATCAATTTCAAACCCGTTTTAGCTAGGTCTTTAGGTAGCAAGTTGATTGAGTTCATCTTTAACATCAAGTTTGCATTTTTATGAAACATCTAGACGCGATCTACTCTAGGGTTAGGTTTCATGGCAAACCGTTCATAAAAACGTAACCTTTAAGATTAGAGCACGTACCTTTAAGCGGCTTTAGGATTCGGTTAGCTCGTTTATGAACTAGGATCTTGTATCTATCTTGTATAATGAAGATCTATCTATATTTGGCTTGATTCGAGTCTCGAATTTCTTTCTCTAGCTCGCGGCCATAAGAGGGTGTTTAGGTGTGTGTGTGTGTTTTGAGTGTTTAGAGAATAATATGGATAAGATGGATGGAAATGGAAAGAATTAGGGTTTAAGGGGTATTTATACTCCCTTAAGCCCATGGACCTAAGGCCCATCTTTCCTTTTTAGTCCATAATTAATTCCATTTAAATAGCCTACTACTTTCCCATCTTTATTATTTTATTATTTCCTTATCAACTTAAGTAAACTTGTCTATCATAGAAAATAATATATAAAATATTATTATTTGAAATTTTGGGATGTTACAGATTTTTCAAGAAATCCACAAACTTATAGCTTGAAATTTTCTTGAAATTCTCATGCAAAACTTCATAGAAATTCCATTTTAAAGACAAAAATCGTTTATTTTTGATTTCTCGATTTGCAATGACGATCATTTTAACTTACCATGATACTTTTTTCGTTACATGATATTAAATAACAAACTTGGTAAAATTTTTCATTTCGCAAATTTGTATTCCCAAAACGACATTCATCATTCATATGGATACCTCATAATAAATTTTTGACATTCAATACACTTATTTTAATTTCCTCATAAGCAAAATTTTATTTTTATCCTTATGAAATTTATTTTGGTTCCTCATGACAATCTACTTTCATTTTCACAATAAACATTGAATTAAGCAAACTTTATTATCTTAGTTTTTCATGATACTTCCCACTACTTAATTTTAAGCATTTCAAGAACGACTTTACGTTATGCGGGTAGACTTATTTCAAATTTTCTCATAAATTATTTTGCAACTTAAGCTGACCCGACGTATTGTAACAACTCTCATTTTAGTGGAAACTTTCTTTTTTTCTTTTTCAAAGAAACTGTTGTAATTCACAAGTTTGGATCTCAAAAATTTTATTTATAATATATATATATATATATATATATATATATATATATATATATATAGTGTGGGGTTAGAATAAGAAGTGTGTTTTTTGTTCGGTATGCTTTATTTTTTTAAGGGTAAAAAACACTTCTTAGGATAGTTTTACTTCTTATTTTAACCTTGCTCTCTCTCTCTCTCTATATATATATATATATATATATATCATGTGAGAACCATTTTGAAATTTAAAACTTTGAGAACCATTTCCAACAAAAAAAACTCTTTAAAAAAATAAAACAATTTATGATACAAAAAAACGCGAAAATAAAAAAAGTAAATAAACCAAAAATTTTATTTTTCATCTCGGTTTCATAAAAAATTATTAAAAAAATAGGTTTAGCAAAATTATACACATATGTACAACTAAGATAACTGATAATGTACATATATGTACATTATGTAAATCGAGATTAAATACAAATATAGATGTGTATAATTACGTGTTTTTTATGAAACTGGGATGAAAAATAAAAATATTTTGTTTTTTATTTTTCAAAAAATTTCATTTTATAAATTGTTTTTATTATATTTTTTAAGACGTTTTTGTTTGGCTCAAAATGGTTCTCAAAGTTATAAATTTCAAAAAGTTATCATAGGTTCCTCACCATATATATATATATATATATATATAGAGAGAGAGAGAGAGAGGGGAGATAAAACTTAAAATTTTTATAGAATTATTTTAACATTTTTTAAATATTTTGTAGTTTCTTTTTCTTCAATTATTCTTATATTTTGATATTGTTAAAAAAAAATCTTACCGATGTAGTGCATCTGTGCAATAGTGTGTATAGCATATATGCAAGAGTGTTGTATTGCGTAAAATAAAACACCATTACACAAATTTGATACACATTATTGTATATATATAATATAAGACTAATGCACACATTGAATACAAACTAGTATGTATGTGTAATACAACATTAATGCACCACATCAACTGTTATTTTATTTTATATTTTTAAATATAATACAACAGTATTGCACATATACGATACACAAATATAGTATACCCAATTATACACTATTGAACATAAAAATACATACTATTGCACATGTGTAATACAAAAATATTGCACAGTAATACATATGTATACTACATCGACGTTTTATTTTATTTTATTTACGGTGAAGAATAAAAAAATATAAGAAGAATAGAAGAAACAAATTTGAATTTTTTTTTATTTATAATTAAAAAATTTCTTTAAAAGTTTTTAAGTTTTCTATTTAAGGAGGTGTTTTCTCTTAATCCTCTCCCTATATGTAAGTCCCGAATCTGGATCACTACGACTCAATATCAAACAAATACGTGATTGGGCGGAATCCAAACACGTGGTGAATCAAGAAACATATTGAGAGAATACGAATACAAACACAAGATTCAAAGCACAAATTTATTTTAAATGTTGAGTACTTAATCCCATAATACAAAAACCGATTATACTCTCAGATAGAATAATATAAAGTGTCTAACCTAACAAAAGATAAAACTATAACTTTTATAGGTTAGTACAAGCCACACAGCCCAAGCGTAAATATAAACCCAATACTCGTCAAGCCCACCGAAAACCATAGGGATTTCGGTTCATACTAAACAAAACCGTAAACGTTATACAAAGCATAAACCACAAAATAAGTACTAACATTCTCCCCCTTGGTTTACTGCTTTCCTTTATCATTTCTTGCCAAATAAAATGTAACAGCTTCTCTTAATACTTTGAAGATTGAATCAACACATTTTCTTGTTGCGGTTAGCGGTACGTTTGGTCTTGGAGCTTCACTTGGTCCTGTTTTTGCGCCGCTTTACAGTTCCAGCCCCATGAACCCGATTTCTTTTCAGCATCTTCTTGACTCAAGCACTTGAACCCTTCTCATTTCAACCTCAATCTTCTTTCTTATCCATTCTAAGCCGATGCACCAAAAACTTTTTCAGGTTCCTTTACACTCTTTACAACCCATGTTGATTTTGAACCTGCTATCTTCTTGGAGTCATTTCTTTTTGCTCGTCTTTTATGGCGCTTTTGGAAATCCCACAAAATGATAACATCCATTCCTTTTGACGTCGTCTTATCTTTACTCCATTTCTAAAGAGAATCATCCAAAACTTCATCTGATTAACCCTCATATGTAATAAACAATCAATGAAACACAAACTAGATTACATTCATCATGTATGGTTATCGGTTAACAACAAATATATTTGGTCAACAAAAAACCAAAAATCATTAACATGCAAGAGTTCTCGGTCTCTGAATCAGTTTCAAATTCTTCAAAAATCAAACCGAAATCTTATGCAATCAGGAAACATGACACTAGTTACGTCAGTAATGCAATAATTTGAGCTTTGTTACCTTCTATGAAGAACCAATAAACTTTGACAATGTATGAAGAACATAAGGATGATGACGAGGAACCAAAAACTTATATTGGAATATAGTGAGTATGAAGATGATGATATAAGGGAGTTTGAAAATGATGATGAATAACCGAAAACATTTTATTGAGGGTTAAAGAAACTCTAGAGACTTCGGTTTTAGAGAGAATGATTTTAATTTTTGAAACATTGATTTGACACTTACACTCCCCCAAATATCTTTAAATCATGAGTACTTGATACTCAAGAGACAAAAATAATCTATAGAGATCTCGGTCAGTGTGGCTACAAATGGTAAACAACCATTAAAAACATTTTCAATAATTTTTAAAAAAAAATTAACAAACACAAGCATCTTACAACTTTGTTGACTTTTGGGGATCAAACGTTCTAGGTTCAATCAAGAAACAATTTTCAGCACACACATACTTTGTAACATCTGGTCCATTATCGGTATTGTTGTCCTGTTAAACCCATGCCCTTAATACTTACTTAGTTAGATAAGACCGGGCACAATTTAGGTTTATATGATCTAGCGGGGCTCACACTTAAAAGCCTAGAAACCACTTCTCCATGCTTCATTTATAGTTTTGTCGGACCTGGTCACCTCAACTTGACTCCAACCCCCCTGATGTTGGCTAAAATCTTTTTGATGACAGAACATTTATGTACTATTATAAAAACTTTGGAATATTTTTCAAATTCAAACATTAAGGTTGAATGTTGGAATTACATGCCACGCAATACGAACTTACATGCCTTACATTCGAGGTGGTTAGGACTTATAATGATACCCACCTCCGTAGTTTTAACTTTAATCCCTTAAGTTTGTAAATTTACATCAACATTTGGTTTATTTATTAACACTTTTTGAATCTTTAATGAACTGTCATAATTAAAATATTGCATTTTTTTGGCTGACCAAACACCAACGGGCTTGTGTATGACTCTACCTTTCATTCATTTCCTAATGCAAGACTTAGTTAAATTTACAAGACCTTAAGATGTATCCCACATAGAATAAGTTCAATTTGGTTCCGAAAAGTCAGCAGTCATACCTACTTTTAATTTTCTTGGGAGAGCCTACCGACACATAGATTACAGAGTCTGTGCGTTTCTGCTACATTACCTTATGTGTGTTGATCTTTCTATTCATACGAAGATTCATATCACCTCCCAATGCAACGAGAACAATTTCTTTTAATTTTATACTTAAATTTTTTAAATTAAAACACACGCACGCTATTTTTGTATTTTTTTTTCTTTTTCTCTCCCAAAATTTGTGCGTAAAAAAACTTGTATGCACAAAATTAAACTCAAAAATCAATCATCGAAACGAAACATTTTAAGGAACCTTACAAGCACGTTAAACCGAGATGTACCAACGGGCTTAGTAAATAAGTCCGCCACATTATTATTAGTGTGGACTTTTTTCAAATGAATCAGTTTTTTGTTCGTAGCAATCTCTGATGAAATGTATTTTAATGTCTATGTTCTTGGTTTTAGAATGTTGAACTGGGTATTAAACAATGGCAATCGCCGCATCATTATCACAAAATATAGGGGTGTCATGAAAATGCAAACCGTAATCCTGCAATTGATGTTGCATCCAAATCACTTGTTAGCAACAAGCAAATGTTGTCACATATTCAGGCTCAACAGTGGATGTCGACACTGTTTGTTGTTTCTTGCACTTCCATGAGATGAGCCTGTCTCCCAAAAACTGACATCCAACAGATGTTAGATTTCCTGTCAATATCACAACCTCCATAATTGCTGTTAGTAAAAGCATATAGGTCAAAATCTGAATTTTTAGAATACGAAAGACCTAACTCTGAGGTCCTTTTCATATATCTAAACATTCTTTTAACAGAAGTTAAATGAGAATTTAGGATTAGGCTAATATCGTGCACATTGACAGATTGAAAACATGATGTAGGGACGACTAGCCGTTAGATACATCAGTGACCCGATCTATAACTAGTTTGCTCCACAAATGTCCCAAGTGATTCTGATGTCTGTAAAGGTCTTTTAGCCATGGGAGTTGCAGCTGCTTTCGAATCTCGCATCTCAAACTTGACTAACATATCTTCAACATACTTTCCTTCATGGAGAAAAATGCAATCTGAGCTTTCTCTAACTTGAAGACCCGAGAAAGTCATTATTTCTCCCGGAGAATTCATCTTAAATCGCTTTGTCATGACTTTTTTTGAATTCAACACATAACTATTGATTTGTAGAACCAAAGATGATACCGTCCAATTTGATTTGAACTAGAATAACATCACTCTCGATTCTTTTGATTAAGAGAGTCTGATCAATTACCCTTGTTCCAGCAAATGATCAGTCAAGGTAGCATACCAGGCCCGAGGAGCCTGATGCAAGCCATAAAGAGCCTTATCCAATTTGAAAACATGATTTTGTTATATTGAATAAGTAAAACTAGGTGGCTGATGCACTTAAATTTCTTCCTTGACTTATCCATAAAGAAACGTCGTTGATATCCATCTTGTAAACAATGAAACCCAAATAAGAGGCATACATTAAAAAATGCGAATGGCTTCAAGCCGAGCCACCGGAGCATAAACCTCTGTATAATTAAGACCCTCAACTTGATGAAATCCACGAACTACCAATCTATACTTATTTCGCATAATAATCGCATTGTCATCCTGTTTGTTCCGGATGACCCATCTCGTATCCAATGATTTCTTACCCTTCACGAAGTTCCACCAACTTCTATACTTGTAACCGTTCATACTGATTCAATTCCTCATGCATGGCTTCAACCCAACTTGGTTCTTGTAAGGCCATAACATCACTCTTTGGTTCAATTTGAGATATGAAATAAGAATAGAGACAATCATTAATTTCCCCTATTTAACTACGTGTGGAAACTCCTTCCTCGAGTAGACCAATAACATTCCCAATTGGATGATCACGTTGAAATGTTGAAGGAATATGATAATTTGATGTCGGTTCTATGACTGGAAGAATTGAAAACGTATCGTGTATCCCATATGTGGAAATATACTCCATGAAGGAAGAATTGTGCATGTGTGAAGAACTTGCAATAATTCTTCCAAAATTGGTTTCGGGGAAATATAACTTCCAAATGTTTGACGAACGGGTTCGCTAACACTTATTGTTTCAACATAAATAGTAGGTTCCACAGATTCCTCAACAGAAATTAAAGGAGATTCTGTTTCAGGAACCGACTCATGAGTAGGAATTGAAAAGACAGGTGCTTCATCGTGCATTCCGGTTGGATCAATATTCAACACCGTTGGCTTATGTATTTTTGTGGTTGTCAAAACCTCATATTTTTCATCCTTGTTGAGAAATGGACTTGCAGTATGTTCAACAACATATGGGAAAACACTAAATGATTTAAATAGTTCATGAGAGTCAAACAACCAATCTGAACCAACCCTTGCATCGGTCTCGTTTTCTTCTAGCCAGCGCACATCATATGATTCCACAACCTGTTTTGTTGCCTTGTTGTAAACTCTATAAGCTGTACGTCCAACATATCCAACAAAATAGCAGTCATCGGACTTTGAGTCAAACTTCATTTTTGCTTCCAAATGCAAGAGAATGCAAGGACACTCAAAAGCTCAAAAATGAGAAACAGTCGATATATGTCTATAAAGAAACTCATAGGGTGTCTTCATGTGCCATATGTTGATGATCACCCTATTATGCATATAACATTCCGTTGTCTCGGCCCAAAACAAAAGAGGCAACTTTGAATCACACAACATCGTGCGAGCAACTTCAATCAAGGTATGATTTCTTCTTTCCGCCACTCCATTTTGTTGTGGTGTTCTTGTAGCACTATATTGACGATGTATACCCTTTTCAGCACCGAAGTAATTCAAAACAGTATTTATGAACTCAGTACTGTTTTCACACCGTATCCCTTGACCTTCAATTTGGTTTGATTTTCCATCAACACTACAAATCTCTTAATTAGCTCCGAAGTCTCACTTTTTTTGGCCAATAAGAAAACCCAAGTATAACGTGAGTAATCTTCGGTAATAACTAAGCTATAAAAATTAAAGTAAAGACTCAATAGTGTTCAAAATCTTAAGCTTGTGAGATTTACGGTGATGTTTTTCTTGAGCACATGCCACACATTTTTTAAAGGTTACAAAATCTTTAATTGGCAAACCACAAACAATATTGTTTTTATCAAGACGATTCAAGTGTTTGACGTTTGCATGACCCAAACAATGATTCCAAAGCATGGCATTTTGTTCCGACATTTTTGAAAATAAAAAGGTAATTTGTTTAGGAACATTTTTGTTCATGTCAATTACGTATGCATTATCTTTTCTTTGTGATCGAACAAGAACCCATTCTTTTGGGATGACAATGCCTGGTTTCAAAATGAGACATTCATTGTTTGTTAAATGAGTTGAAAAACCTCGGTCACAAATCTGAGATACACTTAACAGACCGTGTTTCAACTTAGGGATATAGTTCACATTATCGAACTTTAACACACCATTACTTAATTTACCATTTTGTGTGATCTTTCCTTTCTCTCCTCCCGCAAAGGACACATACCCACCATTAATGGTTTGAATGTCATGCAATTGGGTGATGTCTCCTGTCATGTGCCTTGAACAAGCCACTATCAACATACCACGGTCTGATTATAATCCTCCATAGCTATTCCTACACAAAGTGAGAGATCAGTTAGATTTAGGTACCCAGTCCATAGTAACACTTGGTTAACCTGAAGTATCTATACATAGCACATGTTTCCATGTCATATTCTCCCTGTTCTCAAATAAATTTCTAGTGTTAACACAAGAAGATTTAAGGTAATTGTCCGTTAGAGTTTTAGGAAACCATCTCTAATCAGGTTTGACCACCTATGATCAACACATATGAGTTTTTGACTTCGACTTTAGGAACAAATGAAAAATAAGTTCTTGGTCCCTTGGTCGATTTCAGACTCGGTATGGTTTTGGAGCCAAACTAGGCCGTTTATCAGGGTTTTTTTTGCGATTTCCAGTTTAAGATGCTTAGTTACCTTATCTACACGTTTACAGATGTTCTAGTCACCCTCAGAGAAGTTTTCTTTAGAGGGTTTTCTGTTAAATAGATTTTGAAACCCTTACCTAGGCATATTCCTTTGTCTTCGTCCATAATATGGAACATATGGACAAATTTTGGCTACGTGACCAGGAGTTCCTTAGTAGAAGCAAGTTTACTTCTTTAAATAAAAGTCATTGATGTTAACTCCTAGTCTCATATGTTTGTATGAACCTGCTTACTATTTTTTAACCTCTTCCTTATTTGTTTCCTTACCTAAGAGCATTTACAAGTTTACCTTCTTTTACAAATTTTGGACCAACATATTTATTAGTTTTCACAGGTTTCCCAACATTATTGTTGGGTGTCGTCAGCTCCAGCAAATAAATTTATAAATGTGAACTTACTATGTTACACACTATTAGGGATAGTATGAGTGGAAGTAAGGTTCGTGTCCACAGGGAATGCGTTTTAACCATTTCATAACCGAGAACGATTTAGAACTAGTATTCGTACCGGGGGGAGGGGTTTGTGCAAATTATAAATTATATAAGCATAAAACTAAATAGTAGGAGTACAAATGATTTAGCGTATAACTAAGAAATAAAAATAACTAACTTAGAATAAACAATAGTTCCGACACAAGGGGTATTTCATACTTTTGACTCGAGTTACGATCATCAATAATTATGGTGCAATGATTTTTATTATTAAAATATTTGTATCAATAGTAAAGTTTACGTCGTTCGGACGTTCCCTCCATCTGTGTCTAACTAAGAACAGTTTGTTGGTTAGAGCCAACTTGCTACCCAAAGCTCACGCCGTTCGGATCTTAACGTGCGAGTTGCATGTGATGAAAGTATTAATTATCATTTAGTTTTCACGCCATTCGGAATACTAAATCACATTGTACAATTTCTATAATGAAATTGAATTCATAGACAAATGCAAAACTGTCACTTGTTCCTTATTTATCAAGATTAAAATCATATTTCATATTTTAACTTTAAAGAACGTCATTAGCCTATTAATAAATTGATCAGGTTCATTAACAAACTAATTTGAATCCTAACAGAGTTTCGGATTTAAAGTTCAAGAAATTATACATACGAAACCTTTCAACAATAAAATAAAATCACTATTTCACATTAGAATCATAATACAAAATAGAGCCCTTAATGTCGACACTAATAGATTATTAGCCTAACATAGCAATTAACATAACCAAATTAAACTTACAACGTAAAGACATACTACTCGTGGGGTGTTCGGGAAGAACTTCAGAACTCTCGGGAAGTGGTTTGAACCTCCTCGAGACTCTTGGAACATCCTTGGCACTCCTATGGAGTTTATTTATCTAATTAGAGAGAAGAAATGTAAGAAATAGTGTGTCTTTGGCTGAAACTCGGGCTGCTATTTATAGCTGAAAATCTGGAACACTTATGGGTCGTAATGTTTTCAACAGTATCCTTATGACCCATTAGAGTAACTTTTTATCTTATCTTATCTCATACTCCAGATTTTTAGGATCATGTTTCCTACCGGCAGTCTTTATGGGTCGTAAGGTTGCTTTATGACCCATAAGTTTTATTTTTTAATGTCTTGATATTATCTATTCCGGATTTTCTGGATCTTGGTTGCACCAACGACGACTTTTGTGATTCAATAATGATTGACGGTTCTTTATGGGTCGTAAAGGTGTTTACAACCCATAAGTGTCAACTAATGCTGGAAATCTTTATGGGTCATAAGTTTCAGCTGGTCTTTTGTCTTCAAATCTTTACAGCCCATATGTTTTGCTAGTGTCTTGTTAGTCTTTTTATCTTCAAGTCTTGTCTTTGCTTTTGATCTTCATTTCTTCCAGCTTCGTTCTTTCTATCGGTTGTTCATCAGTTTTCCTTCGGACCAAGTTGCTTCATTCCCGGTTTTGTTTGGTTTTTGAATTGCGTCCTTTTAGTTGTTATTTCTTTTTTTTTGACCAATTCTTCATTCGAACCTACAAATTCATGTTACGAATAATTTAGTATCAAACTCAATGGATTTGTTATGAAAAGTGTATAAAATCGGGGATAAATGATATAAATAATGTGTATAATTTTGAACACATCAAATATCCCCCACACATAAAAAATTGATTATCCTCAAGCAATGCCTTAGTCTGTAAAAATGAGAGGTCATGGTGATCATCAAAGATAGACAAATTATTGGCAAATGTAGAGATTTATATACATAGATGATTTAAAAATATTTAAAGATGGCAGCGATAGGAAAAAGACTAAACCAAGTGTATTTGTTTTAGATGGAGTTCTTGATAGTCAATTATTCACTCTTTTGCATCCCTCACGTTCGCTCTCACTTGGTATCTTTGTGTAAACTAGCAAATAATGTTCTAGTATTTTTTTAGTGATCGCTCAAACGCCTAGCCATAAAGCAACATTGTCATAAGCTTGCACTGGTATCTTGACATTTAACATGTAAAAGTTATATAAATCAAGAGGAGTCTAGAACGGGAAGTTTTAGTGAGGCCTAGGATTTGGTGGTAGGAATATATGGAGGTTTATTTGGGTGTGAAGTGATACCCCGGTTTAGCTAACTATCCTGACTTTCTACCAATGAAGAAAAACAAACACTAATTTTTTTTTACCATCTACAAACCAATTGACTGTTTTAAGGTCAGATCATCAAGACCAGTTTTGTCAAAGATGTGGATTAAATCATCCTCAATCCTGTAGTGAACATTACTTCCAACTCTAATAGACCTTTCTGCATTGAGCCTTATAGCCCCCACCCTCATTAGAAGTGTATACTCGTATTGGGATTCAGTTTAACATTTTCTACGTCTTCCAGTGTGAGACCAATTTCCACAACCATGCATTTTTCGTAATGTTTTACTCTTCTTTTCATAGCACTTTTGGATATCCCACAAAATGGTGGCTTTTGCTCCTTTTGACGGCACTTTTTCCTCACCTCATTGCATAAGAGAAAAATTCTCTCCCTAAGTTCTGTAGGCAACCTAGGCTTTGCGAACTGTAGACAACAAAGTAGATTGAAATCGAAGGAATGCATTTCTAGTTCTTTAGGGTTTGCCGGTAAAAGACCACAACTAGTCTAAAAAGATGATAATTAACTAAACCGAGTTCACTGTTGGGGATATAATTGGAAAAGGATGAAAAGGGTTTATCATGATAAACTGTGTGGGTTATGATGAATGAAACATGGTTAGGTTTGGCTTGGTTTACTAGTGGGAAATATTTGGCTTGTGATGTAATGGAAAAGGTAATTTAGTGGGTGTGTTATATAACCTCTATCATTATATAGTTTATAGTTTATGACTTTGACGAGAATATCCATGGCAAGTTCTAACAAGTATACATTTATGTGGCACACTCATAATCAAGTGAATCATGAGCATATAATGATGAATGCTCGATAAAGGCTCAATAACTCGCTTGGATTTTGAATGGGTATTTTATATGCAAATTTATGAATAATTAGTATGCATTGAAAGTTTCCATTTAAAACAAATACTTGGTGAGTTTTTTATTTGTATCATTATATATAATAAATCATATATGTAAAAAAATCAACTAAAATTGCAACTATTTGTCTTAAAATTTTCAAAAATTTGACCTTGTTTTTACGTTTTTGAAAATTTGTTTTTATGTTTTTCGGTTCCCTATTTCCCCGTCCCCACACTTAAAGTACACATTGTCCTCAATGTGTGAGAATAAAGGTAATAACGAGTGGAAAGGAACTGAAAAACTCCCCTTGTTGGACTGTGATGGTTTTCGGGCGGTAGAGATTGTTACGAGTTCCTATTGCTAGTCTTGTAAATTACGGGTCGTAGGCGTGAAATATCAATTCCATTCGTTCAACCTGTATAATTCATCTTTCTAAAAATTAAATTATCAAGAGATACGGGTCGTAAGCTTTCATATATGACCCGTGTACAAAATGACCGTTGGACAACAGCTATATACAACGGTTCTATATAGTCGTTGCAAAAAGGGTTATAAATACCCATTTAACAATCTCATTTTATTCACAACAAACATTCTCAATTTTTATCTTCTCCAAGGTTTCCGAAGAATACATTCAAAATGATGCATCTGGTTCTAGTGTTTGTCGGAATAATGATCGTGATTCTCCCCTTTCTCATTTACAACCTCCCTCCTTATGAGATATTTCCTTTTGTGGGTTTTTATTTGTTTGTTGTTTTACCACTGTATTTTATCTCTATTGCAATGAGTATATGAATTTTCATGTTAATTGTAGTCATTAAAGAAATAAAATTTTTCTTTTGAAATATGCAAAGTGCTACGAGCAGAACAAGTTAAAGATACCTTTTGTGAATTTCCAAAATTACTTGTCTTTCCTGCAGTATTTGTTGTCACAGTTGTTCTGTCATACTTTTATCAAAGAGTAAGTAAAAGAAACAAAATATATATATAACATAAGTACCAAATAAAAGCAACTATCTAAAACACTCAAAAATCACAAAGTGAACACAAAAGATTGTTAGACTAACCTTTAACCGGACGCTAGTAGCAAAAATCGAACTTGGAATTTGGTGTTTGGCTTGGTTCACTCTCATGGGTGTCGTTTGTGTGTTGTAGGGTGTAAATAAGATGTTTCTTTAAAAACGTCACCCATATGTTTAGTTGGGGAATTCCATATGGGTCATAAAGATATTTGGAGAATAAACTTACGGCCCATAAAATTGCTTTAAAAATATCACCCATAAACTTAACTGGGATTTCTTATGGGTTATAAAGATGTTAGGGGAACAAACTTATGGCCCATAAGAATGCTTTATATAACAATTTTTTTTTCTTTTTAAGTTTGTTAAAATAAAATCACCACATTTATTTTTAACAACATCCATGGTTCACGAGATCAAGAATTGTACCTGATTTTTCTTTTCTTACCAAAAATTTTGTCCTTTTTCGATTATCAGGCTCTTGCATCCCTCGATAAAGGTTAAAATAGCAGTTTCACATAAAAGGATACAAAATAAAAACTACGGGTTGCCTCCCGTACAACGCCTTTCTTTAACGTCTTTGCCTAGACGTGGACATACTTTTTCAGTTTGTGTATGTCGGGTTCTCCAAGTCAATCATGTAATGATTTTCTTTTTGGAACCCTTCATAGAATAATTTTAGGCGGTGTCCATTTACTTTAAACATTTTACCTGTCTTTTTAGGTACAACTTGAACTGGACTTATCCATTTGCTATCAGAGATTGGGTAAATAATACCTGCATTGAGTAGTTTCAGAATCTCTTTCTTGACAACTTCCATCATGGGAGGATTCAATCTTCTTTGTGCTTCACGTGTGGGCCTGTAGTAATCTTCCATGAGGATCTTGTGCATACAAAGGGATGGACTCAAAGCCTTGATGTCAGCTATGGTCCAACCGATTGCTTCCTTGTATTGATTGAGCATGTTGACCAATTCATCCTTTTGGTTCTTGGACAGTTTGTTGGATATGACTACTGGCAATGTGTCATTATCTCCAAGATAAGCGTACTTATGATGATTAGGATGAGTCTTTAACTCTAGATCTGGTGGTTGCACAACGGATGGTAGGAGCTTTTGTTCAGTAACTTGTAATTGTAGCTTGGTTGTTTCATACCTAGGTTGTGTATCCATGAGGGATACCAACTCTATCATATCATCTTCAAGTTTGAAGTTTTCAGTGAGTTCTTTTGTTGATGCTTCATCAAGGCTTTTGTTCAAGATTAGTGCTAGAGTGTCATGGTAAGATAACTCGAAGTAATCATCAGTTAAAGGATCGATTACATCTAACCAATTCATAGATAAAACATCGCTTGGATACCGCATAGCATCATAAATATTGAAATTTATGATCTCACCATTAAATTCCATTGAGAGGGTACCACTATAAACATCAATATTTGTTTAGCAGTCTTCAGAAATGGCCTTCCTAACAGGATGAAACTTGAGTCTGAAGTGTCACCATCTTCCATGTCTAGCACATAGAAATCAGCACGAAATACCAGCACATTCACTTGTACTAACTCGTCCTCTAATACACCTTTTGGGTGGACCATGGATTTGTCAGCCAATTGACTGACTACCCCTGTCCTTTTCAACGGTCCTATGTTGAGAGTTTTGAAAATGGAATATGGTAAGACGTTGATAGAGGCTCCGATATCAAGCATAGCTCTTGGTATGCTTAGATTTCCCATTTTACAATGAGTGAAAACACCAGGATCCTTGCACTTTGGTGGAAGTCTCTTTTGTAATACGGCTGAGACATTCTCGTTGACCTTGATGGTTTCATTCCCTTTAAGCTTTTTCTTTGAAGTACAAAGTTCTTTTTAGAACTTAGCGTATCGAGGGACTTGCTTGATGGCATCAAGGAGGGGAATATTTACTTCCACCTTTCAAAATGTCTCCATGATCTCATGCTCTTCTCTTTCTTTCTTTGTGCTTAAAAATCTTGAGGGAAATGGAGGAGGGACTTTGAACTTAGGTACTACTTCACTTGACTTTGAAGTATCCTTTTCTTCAGTCTTTTTTTCAACAACGACCTCTTGTTTCTCTTCTTGCAATTCTGGGCCGTCGTACTTCTTTCCACTTCTCAATGTGATGGCACAGGCATTGTGCTTGAGGTTTGCTTCTGTTTATGCAGGTAGTTTTCCTTGAGAATCGAGTCTACTCATTGAACTAGCTAATTGAGCCATCTGTTGCTCCAGATTATTGATGTTGGCTTTTGTTTCTTGTTGGAACGTTTGGGTACGGGCAGCCAGATTCTTCACAATGTCTTCTAAAGACATTCCAGAGCTGCTTGGTTGTTGTGTTTGTAGTTGACGATGTTGGAAATTTTGTGGGTTTGGAAAGTGTTGATGTGGTTGATATTGAGGTGGTCTTTGTTGGTAGACAAAGTTGGTGGGTTGTCCCCAATTCTGTTTTCCTCGTGGTTAATCGTATTGCCTTGTGTTTTGTCCAGGATATCCGCCAACTGCATTCGCTTGTTTGACATTTTCTTGCAGCATTGGATACATATCAGTGGGGTGTCCTGTTTCTAAGCATATTCCATATGCTCGTTGTGGTTCTGCAACTACTTTATTATTTGTAAGCATCATGAATGCTTTTGTTAACTCAGCCAATTGAGTTTCAATGTGAGGAGTGCTCACTCCTTTCACAGCACGTGGTACATCTAGATACCATTCTTCTTCATGTGTCGAGTGTTTCATGTCATCCGCAGCTGATTAGATTATGGCTCTAATTTGGTTTAGAGTTTTGTCGAGTAGGTTTCCTCCACTTGAGGCACTCAGTAATCGTCTCTCCATGGGTGCCATTCCTTGACAGAAGTATTGAAGTAGTTGATGCTCCGAGACTCCATGTTGAGGACATTTACTACATAGCTCCTTGAATCTTTCCAAGTAAGCATGTAGAGGCTCTCTTTTCGCTTGTTTGATTCCTGTGATTTCTCTATGAAGAGTGGACGCCTTTGCTTCAGGGAAGTATGTGTCAAGAAAATTTCTCGCAAGTTCATTCCAGGTTGTCACTAACCCAGGCGGTAGGGTATACAACCAATGTTTCGCTGAATCTTGCAAAGCAAAGGGGAATGCCCTAAGTTAGATTTGATCTTCTGTGACATGATTTGGCTTCATACCGGTGCACACGATGTGGAATTCTTTGAGGAAATTGTGAGGGTCTTCATTTTCCAGGGCTCGGAAGGTTGGCAATAAATGGATAAGGCCTGATTTCAGCTAAAAATTTGGCATAGCGGGATAATTGATACAAGAGGTTGTTGGGGAACATCGCGGTTCGCCCATTCTCGAAAGGTTTGCTCGACTGGGTTCGCTACTTCCATTGGGTCCGAATCTTGGTTCGAAGTCGAGTTTTGTGACTTGGGAGTGGAAGTTGAGTCAGAGTCACTTGACAAGGAAATGTTTTCCCAAATATCAACGACCGATGGTGATTGAGTAGAAGTTGAAGGATTTCCTAACTGCTTTCGAAGTTTTGCCTTTTTCCTTAATCTCTTCGCGGTTTTTTCCATTTCTAGATCAATATCGAGTGGGTTACCAGTTCTTAAAGATCTTGGCATAAAAGTGAAATTTTGGATGCAGTCCCCGGCAACGGCGCCAATTTTTTGGGTGTCCTCAGCTCCAGCAAATAAATTTATAAATGTGAACAAACTATGTTACACACTATTAGGGATAGTATGAGTGGAAGTAAGGTTCGTGTCCACAGGGAATGCGTATTAACAATATTATAACCGAGAACGATTTAGAACTAGTATTCGTAACGGGGGGTTTTATGCAAATTATAAATTATATAAGCATAAAACTAAATAGTAGGAGTACAAATGATTTAGCATATAACTAAGAGATAAAAATAGCTAACTTAGAATAAACAATACTCCCGACACAAGGGGTATTTCATACTTCTGATTCGAGTTACGATCATCAATAATTATGGTGCAATGATTTTAAATATCAAAAGATTTGTATCAATACTAAACGTCACGCCGTTCGGACCTTCCATCCATCTGTGTCTAACAAAGCGCAGTTCGTTAGTTAGAGCCAACTCGCTACCCTTAGCTCACGTCATTCGAATCTTATCGTGCGAGTTGCATATGATGAAAGTATTAATTATCATTCAGTGTTCACGCCGTTCGGAATACTAAATCACATTGTATAATTTCTATAACGAAATTGAATTCATAAACAAACGCAAAACCGTCAATTGTTCCTTATTTATCAAGATTAAAATCATATTTCATATTTTAACTTTGAAGAACGTCATTAGCCTATTAATAAATTGACCAGGTTCATTAACAAACTAATTTGAATCCTAACAGAGTTTCGGATTTAAAGTTCAAGAAATTATACAAACGAAACCTTTCAACAATAAAATCACATAACTATTTCACATTCGAATCATAATACAAAATAGAGCCCTTAATGTCGAAACTAATAGATTATTAGCCTAACATAGCAATTAACATAACCAAAGTAAACTTACAAAGTAAAGACATACTACTCGTGGGGTGTACGGGAAGAACTTCGGAACTCCCAGGAAGTGGTTTAAACCTCCTCGAGACTCTTGGGACCTCCTTGGTACTCCTATGGAGTTTATTTATCTAATTAGAGAGAAGAAATGTAAGAAATGGTGTGACTTTGGCTGAAACACGGGCTGCAATTTGTAGCTGAAAATCTGGAACACTTATGGGTCGTAATTTTTTCAACAGTATCCTTATGACCCATATGAGTAACTTTTTATCTTATCTTATCTCCAACTCCAGATTTTTAGGATCATGTTTCCTACCGACAATCTTTATGGGTCGTAAGGTTGCTTTATAACCCATAAGCTTTATTTTTTAATGTCTTGATATTATCTATCACTACGTGAAAAAGGGCTTTAGCCACACATGTGCTGAAATCGGTTTGCCACACTTCAGATTAAATGTGTGGCTAAAGGTCACCAATCATAGTTTTAGTTATATAACTTTTATTTGTGTGACAAAAAACACACATGCTAGAACCTTTAGCCACACATGTTTGGTTCATGTGACAAAAACACACATGTTCTGAACCTTAGTCACACATGTTCGGAGCTTTAGCCACACATGTTTTGTTGTGTGATTAAAAAACATACATATACACAGCTGGTCGAAACCTTTAAACACACTTTCAAATAAAATGTGACATTCACTAGCCACAGTTAGAAAAAGTGAGGCCAAATGTCATCTACGGACACAATAGTTCTTTAATAATGTGGCTGAAAGCTAATACCTATGGCGACACTTACGGGTTTATGTGACCATATAACATTGTTTGTTAGCCACTTATATACTTCTATATGTGACTTAAAGCTAACGATGACATTAAAACAAAACGCGTGACTATTAACATTTAATGGCCACACTTCAATAGTGGCTAAAAGCTAATATATATGGTCACGCTTACGTGTTTATGTGACCATAAAGCATTATTCGATAGTCACTTATAATATTTGATGTTTAGCTAAAAGCTAATAGTGACAGCAAAACAACAAATGTGACTATTATTAGTTAATGGCCACACTTTATGCTTCATGTGACCATCACCTTCACCTCCTCCCAATTACAAACCTAATCCATTAACATCGATTGAAGCTCATTACTCTTCTTCATCACTTTGCTTCTTGCTCCAAACTTCATCAACCATCCTGCGATCAAATCTAACGGGGGTTTTAAACATGATTAATTAGAACCCTAGAGATGTCATAAACATGTTAGGGTTTGAGTTTTGTTGAGAACAGTTGGCTGACAGATTCGTTCTCGTTTATTGATTGGTCTGTAACTCGATTTTAAACAATGACTATTGATCGATTCTTGATTTTATGATATAGTATTCTGAGTCTAGTTTCCAGAATGGTAAATTTTGTAATTTTTGGACGAAAGTTGAATATTGTTTATGATTTTACAAAAACATAAAGCTGATTCGGGGAGTTATATTTTGGTCCATTTTTCGGACACCATAACTCCCTAATGACAAACCCAAACTGGTTGGTTCTACTTCAAGATCTTAGTATTATGAGTTTAAAAGATAGTCAATTGGTCTTACACAATTTGGCTTAATGAGTACATAGAACCATTAAACTAGTTTTTGTTACGCATTATGTTGAACTGTTAGTACCTATCTGTAATGGTTGAATTATTGTGACAGAAAAACAACAAATGTGACTATTATTAGTTAATGACCACACTTTATGCTTCATGTGACCATCACCTTCACCTCCTCCCAATTACAAACCTAATCCATAAACATCGATTGAAGCTCATTACTCTTCTTCATCACTTTGCTTCTTGCTCCAAACTTCATCAACCATCCTGCGATCAAATCTAACGGGGGTTTTTAACATGATTAATTAGAACCCTAGAGATGTCATAAACATGTTAGGGTTTGAGTTTTGTTGAGAACAGTTGGCTGACAGATTCGTTCTCGTTTATTGATTGGTCTGTAACTCGATTTTAAACAATGACTATTGATCGATTCTTGATTTTATGATATAGTATTCTGAGTCTATTTTCCAGAATGGTAAATTTTGTAATTTTTGGACGAAAGTTGAATATTGTTTATGATTTTACAAAAACATAAAGCTGATTCGGGGAGTTATATTTTGGTCCATTTTTCGGACACCATAACTCCCTAATGACAAACCCAAACTGGTTGGTTCTACTTCAAGATCTTAGTATTATGAGTTTAAAAGATAGTCAATTGGTCTTACACAATTTGGCTTAATGAGTACATAGAACCATTAAACTAGTTTTTGTTACGCATTATGTTGAACTGTTAGTACCTATCTGTAATGGTTGAATTATTGTGACAGAAAAACAACAAATGTGACTATTATTAGTTAATGACCACACTTTATGCTTCATTTGACCATCACCTTCACCTCCTCCCAATTACAAACCTAATCCATAAACATCGATTGAAGCTCATTACTCTTCTTCATCACTTTGCTTCTTGCTCCAAACTTCATCAACCATCCTGCGATCAAATCTAACGGGGGTTTTTAACATGTTTAATTAGAACCCTAGAGATGTCATAAACATGTTAGGGTTTGAGTTTTGTTGAGAACAGTTGGCTGACAGATTCGTTCTCATTTATTGATTGGTCTGTAACTCGATTTTAAACAATGACTATTGATCGATTCCTGATTTTATGATATAGTATTCTGAGTCTAGTTTCCAGAACGGTAAATTTTGTAATTTTTGGATGAGAGTTGAATATTGTTTATGATTTTACAAAAACATATGTCAAAGCTGATTCGGGGAGTTATATTTTGGTCCATTTTTCGGACACCATAACTCCCTAATGACAAACCCAAACTGGTTGGTTATACTTCAAGATCTTAGTATTATGAGTTTAAAAGATAGCCAATTGGTCTTACACAATTTGGCTTAATGAGTACATAGAACCAGTAAACTAGTTTTTGTTACGCATTATGCTGAACTGTTAGTACCTATTTGTAATGGTTGAATTATTGTGAGTTTTATATGCATGAGAAAAATATTACTAAAATGGTTTGAGAAACCTGATTCATATATCCTACTATAGTAAGTTTTGTAGAATTTATCCTTATTCGTTTCTTTGTGAATAAAATCAGTTTGTACATGCCAGAATCTGTCTCGTGAACTGAATGATCATAAGTTAAGTTGTATGATAAATATTTGGTTGCTTTTCCATGATATGATGTATGGATACATGTTAGGACTTTTGGTACTGTTGACATTAGTTATTATCACCAATGATTCGTCGGGTCAAGTTTGTGTTTGTGTTTGTGTGTGAGTTCATACGTGGGTTTTAGAGTCATGTGTTGTTGAACATACTCTCATAACTTAAAACACTTGTACTAGGTATAACAGTTAGCGAGTCAAATGTATTCATTTGGTTTTAAGAAAACTCTATTACACGCGTCACCAGGTTTTGGATTGAAAACACAGACATACTTATATACTGGTTTTGAAAAGACTAAACGTTTGTTATACTTGTTTTCTAGATTGAAAACACAAAACGTTTTGAAGTATTGGTTATGTAACCTGCTGAAACGAGCTGAACTGCTGATTTTTTTGCCGAATTTCTGCAAAACTTGTCAAAATGCATTGAAACGATCTGTTGAGTGCTGAAACAGACTAAAAAATCGTTGAAACGAGCTGTTTAACATGCTATTTGCTGTAAAAACGAGCTGTTAAGTGCTAAAACGATCTGAAAACTCGCTGAAACGAGCTGTTTGATATAAAAACAAGCTGTTAAGTGCTGAAACGAACTGAAAACTCGCTGAAACGAGTTGTTTAACATGTTAAGATTAAAAATCCTCAAAAGAATATTCAAAAATAATAATAAAAAAAATCCTAAGTCAAAATATAAATAAAAAATGAAAAAAGTAAAAAAACTAAAACATTTTCTTCGTTGTCCTTGTTAAAAAAAATGACCCGAAACCCGTTTTGACCCGTTCCGACCTTGACCCATTTTGACCCAGACCCGTTATGACCCAAACCTTTTGACCCTGACCCGTTCCGACCCGAACCATAACAACACTATTTTTAATTGACCCGTTCCGACCCTGACTCGTTTCGACCCTACCCCGTTCCGACTCATAACTCGTTTCGACCCAACCCAAACCATTTGCCAGTTAATGTATATTGACGGGTTATGTTAGTTGTAACTCTTAAGACACAATTTAAAAAAATATTCAAAAATAATTAAAAAAAAATCTTTAGTCAAAATATAAATAAAAAATAAAAAAAAAGTAAAAAAAAAAAACTAAAACATTTCCTCCATTGTCCTTGTTCAAAACAGAAAACAACTCGAAACCCGTTTTGACCCGTTCCGACCTTGACCCATTTTGACCCGGACATGTTATGACCTGAACCTTTTGACCCTGACCCGTTCCTACCCAAACCATAACAACCCTTTTTTTAATTGACCCGTTCTGACCCTGACCCGTTTCAACCCTAACCCGTTCCGACCCATAACCCGTTTTGACCCAACCCAACCCATTTTCCACCCCTATGTTTAAGGTATATCGACGGATTACGCGAGTTGTACCTCTTAAGACACAATTAAAAAAAATATTTCCTTCGTTGTCCTTGTTCAAATTAAAAAAAACGACTTCAAACCCATTTTGACCCGTTCCGACCTTGACCCATTTTGACCAGGACCCGTTATTACCCGAACCCTTTTACCCTGACCCGTTCCGACCCGAACCATAACAACCATTTTTTTAATTGACCCGTTACGACCCTGGCCCGTTTCGACCATAACCCATTTCGACCCATATAACCTGTTTCGACCCAACCCAACCCATTTGCCACCCTTATTTTTAATATATATCGACGGGTTATGAGAGTTGTACATCTTAAGACACAATTTAAAAAAATATTCAAAAATAAAAAACAAAAAAAATCAAAAGTCAAAATATAAATAAAAAACGGAAAAAGTAAAAAAACAAAAACATTTCCTCTGTTGTCCTTGTTAAAAAAAAACGTCCCGAAACCCGTTTTGACCCTTTCCAACCTTGACCCTTTTTGACCCGGACCCGTTATAACCGAACCTTTTTACCCTGACCCGTTCCGACCCGAACCATAACAACTCTTTTTTTCATTGACCTGTTCCGACCCTGACCCGTTTCGACCGATAACCCGTTCCGTCCCATAACCAATTTCGACCCAACCCAACCCATTTGCCATCCCTTTCTTTAATGTATATTGATGGGTTAGGCGAGTTATACCTCTTAAGACACAATTTAAAATTATATGCATAATGGGCCATTAGAGATTTCAAGGCCCAATATGGTCCATTAGGATATGACTTGTTTTTGTTTATTATGGTCTAATATGACTCCCTATAACACGATATAACCCTTAAATATCTACTGGTACATATCACATGCCATAATATGCCACTAAGAGGTTTCAAGCCCTAATATGGCCCATTAGAGCGACCATGACATGAAAAAGACTATAATGGGCCACTAACACCAACAAGAACCAATAAGACCTATTGATGAAAGTATTACATGTTATCAGCCATTAAAATCTAACTATGACTAATTACATTCCTATACAACCTTTTTAGAGCAACAATGATGTGATAAATGTTATAATGGGCCACAAATACCAGTTAAGGTCCAATAAGGCCTATTAATGAAAGTATGACATATCATTGGGCGTTAACCAAACTATGACTCAATAAAATCATATTCAACCCTTTTAGAGCAAGTATTATATGATAAAGACTACAATGGGTCACTAACAACAATCAAGGCCCAAGACGGCCCATTAATGCAAAGTATGACGGCCAACTATGACTCACTACCCTCCTATACAACCTGTTAACATAACTATAACATGTAAGAGACCATACTATCCATTAACAACAATCAAGGCCCAATATGGCCTATTAATAAAAGTATGACATGTTATTGGGCATTGACACATGCTTATGGCTCACCACACTCATATACAACCCTCTTGTAGCAACGGGGACATGATAGATGCTATAATGGCCACTAATAACAATCAATGCCCATTGATGAATGTATGACATGTTTTGGGCGTTTACATCTAACTATGACTAATGATAGTCCTATAGAAACTTCATAAAGCAACTATGACGTAACCAAGGGACACGAACATCTAACTATGACTAATGATAGCCAAAGAAGGCCTATTGACGAAAGTATGGTGTGTTTCAGGCGTTAACACCTAACCATGACTAATGACACGCCTATACAACTCTTTTAGAGCAACTGTGACATGATAGTTTCTATAATGGGACACTAACACCGATCAAAACTAATATGACCCACTAATGAGCGTATGGTTTATTGGGCGTTAACACTGATTACTACACTCTTATACAACTCTTTTAGAGCAACTATAAATATCACTTGTATTTATTTTATATGTTTTTATATTTAAAATACAATTTCTTATATTATTTAATGTTTAATTAGTTGTTATATGTGTATATATACACACACACTAACAACTCTTTATTTTAATTATTAAAAATAAAAAAAATTAATTCTATTTAGTTCCTATTAATTTCACTTCCCTTAAATTTTCAAATTAAATTCACCCCCTCATTCTTAAATTTAATTTGACCACATATTTAACCTACCTTTTTTTCTTTCTCTTCATTCCTTCTTATTCTTCTTCTTCTTCATCTCTCTACACCCACCATAATCTTTCATCCTTAATTATCTAAATCACTCAATTCTTAACCAAATCCTTTTATTCCGGGCTCTAATCTTATTATTTTTGCGAGAGAAATTCACGTGTGGTGTCCGTTCCCATAAGTTCTATCTCGATTTTTTTCGGATTCGTGTTGAGCGTGAAGAACCATAAGAATCAAGTTTGTGGATTTTCAATTTTAAGTGTTATTTCTTGTAATTCAAGCTTAGTACATCTTCTTTCATTGCTAAAAAGGTATGTATTCACTTTTAATTGAATGTTAGTGCATCTTCTTTCAGCGCTAAAAGATTAATTGATAAATTAGAACCATAAAGATGTCATAAATATGTTAGGGTTTGAGTTTTGATAACAACAGTTTGCTGACAGATTCGTTTTCGTTTATTTATTGGTATGTAACTTGATATGAAACGATTATTGTTGAATGATTGTTGATTCTAAGATATAGTACTGTGAGTCTAGTTTCCAGAAAATTTAAGTTTGTAATTTTTGGACAAGTTTTGAATAGTTTTTATGATTTTACAAAAACATTGGTCAAAGCTGATTCGGGGAGTTATATTATGGTCTGTCTTTCCGACACCATAAATCCCTAATGACAAAACCAAACGCGTTGGATCCAGTTCTGAAAGTTAGTAACATGAGTTTTGAAGACAACCCAATTGGTCTTGCACAATTTGGATTAATGAGTTGATAGAACCATAAAACAAGCGTTCGTTGTGCAATCTGCTGAACTGTTGGTATATATCTGTAATGGTTGAATTATTGTGAGTTTTGTATGCATGAGAAAAATATAATAAAAATTGTTTGAGAAACCTAATTGATATATTCTACTCTGATAAATTTTGGTAGAATTTATACTTAGTCTTTGCTTAGTGAATAAAATCATTATGTACATGCTATAATCTGTCTCGTGAACTAAGTGTTCATAAGTTAAGTTGTATGATGAATGTTTGGTTGATTTGCCATGATACGTTGTGTGAATACATGTTAGGACTTTTTAGTACAATTAACATTGATTATTATCACCAACGAGTCATCGATTCATGTTTGTGTTTGTGTACACATTATGTCTAATGTGATTGTGCGTGATAGTTGTCGTGCTATGTGTCGATTCAAGTTTTTATTTTTATATATTTTACGCAATATATGTATCATATAATTTTTTTCTCTTTATAGGGTCGGAACACAAAAAAATGGCTAAAGAAGCCCGTGAGCAGGAGAGAAAACCGCACGAAAGAGGGTAGTGATGGCAGTATATCTCGGCATACGGGTGGTTCAATAGGGTTTGATGAGCATCGTATCCGCTTGGCAAGCTAGTTTTATTTGTAAATTCAATCTTAAAAAATTAGGTCAAAAATTATAATTGTTTGTGCTTTAACGTTTTTTACATTACCTCTTATTAGGAAAAAGAACATGGTCGAAAAGTTAAGTAGATTGAAGTATTCTTAGATACCCACCTCAGCAAAGAAAGCAAGAAAAAGTATTGGGCGGGCGAGCTCGACATTAATAGCCTTGTGGGATTTGATTTTTGTCAGAAAAGTCAGAACACGCATTTGTAAGTTATCTTTATCATTTTTCGGTTTTTATATAATTAGGTATAACATATCAACCAGAGGCGAGCAAATGAAATAGACCATTTCAAATTTCATATACATGTGGTAACATAAAAACTGCTAACACTATAATTTAATATACATTTGGAATACTCATAAACGGGTTGGTTCGGTTTATAATTGAAAATTTAATGAAAATTACATACTGATGGGTGTAATATATAAATGGGTCAGTTTGGGTTCAGGTCCATGAAACCAAACCGTTACTAATGGTTTGGTTTGGTTCGATTTAAAAGTTATACGGTTTGGTTTTGGTTTACTTAAGTCAAAAACCGTTACCAACGGTTTGGTTTATATATAGTTTGACGAAAAACCGCGAAAATCAGACCGTAAACACCCCTACTTGGCTTTGAGGTTTCGCCTCACATTAACCCTTTACTAGTTATGATGCTAATATTTTAACAATTTTAGTTTCAAAACGTTAGAGCCGAAATGGAAAAAGAACTAGAAAATGAAAGGAAGTCAAGAAACGAGTTGGAAGAACGAGTGCAACGAATGGAACGAATGGAAAAAGAACTTAAGAAAAATGAAGAAATGAGGCAAAAACAATTTGATGAGTTTATGAGAAAGTTTAAGGTCGGCAGTAATTAGTAATAGTTTCAAATATTTTGAATTTATAACTTATTAGTGAAGGTTTGGTAATTTAAACCCGTTTTGAATTTATGTTATTGGGTTTGTTAAACTTATGAAAAAATATGTTTTGAATTTATACTAATGTGTTTAGTTACATTTATAAATTCATGCGTTGAAATGTATGTCGCGTTTCCAACGGAAAGGAGCGTAGGAAACAACCCAGTTATCTAGTAGTGATATGTGACCAAAGCTTATACAACAGCCGCACTTAAATTATTATGTGTGACTAAAGGTTAGACAATAATCACACTTAAAATTGGAAAAAAAAACTGTGGCTAAAATTAACCATCAGCCACACTTACAATAAATTCATGTGACTATATAATATAAAATGTCACACTTACAGTAAATTGATGTGGTCATTGCTACCCTTTAGCCACATTTATCTATGTGTGACCAAAAATTTGATAATAGCCACACATTATATTACAAAATCATTATGTGTGACAAACGGTAAGACAATGGTCACCCCACAAACTAAAAAAGAGTGTTTCAGTGGCAAGTTCAAATTTTTAGCCACATTGAAAATAACCTCCAGTGTCTATATGATATGATTAGCCACACAATACATCACTATGTGTGACGAAAAGATTGACAGTAGCCACACTTTAGATTACGAAAAGCATTATGTGTGACAAAAGGTAAGACAATAGCCACACTATAATTTATAAAGGAGTGTTTGAGTGGCAAGTAAACATTTTTAGCCACATTTAATATAACATCTAGTGTCTATATGATATAATTAGCCACACTATTATTAAATTCATGTGGTCATTGCTTTTCTATAGCCACACTGTATAGGTCATAATGCCACTTACCACAACCCTATTTGCCACTCTATTATAAAATTCATGTGGCTAAAACATGAATTCATGTGGCTCTATACATGCAATGGTCACACCTAGTAAATAATCATGTGGCCATTTCTACCGTTAATCAAGCAACATACAATACGTTCACATACTTGTATACATACCCGAAGGTATGTACACCTTACATACTTAACTGTTCACCCTAATTTCATACATACATTCATACGCTCATTCTTTCATACTTTCTTTACTTTCATGATACATACATAGCTATTGTTACATTCTAAATAGCCTTTCGCCCTATAACCTCACAGATATTGTAAGGGTCTGGTCCCTAACACCACATATATTATAAGGGTCTGGTCCCCAACATCACAGATATTTTTAAGGTCTGGTCCCTATCCTCACAGATATTATTAGGGTCTAGTCCACATCCTCACATATATTATTAGGGTCTGGTCCCTTTATTCCGTGCAACCATACCATACCTTTCTTTATATTTATATGCATAAACTTTCATACATACTCTCAATATTGTCTATAGCATTCACAAATCATTCATACATCATACATAAGAAAATCACATATCATGCGCTTACCACTTAAGGTAAGTGTATTAACTAATCACATCGAGTATGCACACAGTCCCGAAAACATGACAAGGACATGGGGCTAGAAACTCACCTAAGCTCGGTTCCTTTTCGAGTTAATGGTAACTCCTCTCTTTAATTGGGCGCGGCTAACTGCATAACAATTAAACGTATCAATTAACTATCACTATCTATATCGTACTTCTATTTTAATATAACCCTCAACGAACGAGGGTCCGGGGGCAGCGCCCTTGGCAGCGGGTTCTAGGGGAGGCAACCCTTAGAAAGGCCCATGGGGCAGAGCCCCTGGCTGGGGTCAGATTGGAAAAAATTTATTTTTATTAATGGTTCTTAACACAAATTTCATTAGAATTCTTAAATTATTGTTTTATTCGCTAACTCATTTGTTATAACGAATGGCCTTTGGTTAAGCCTCATTCGTTATCACATTCGTGATGATGAATGAATGAGTAACGATTGAATTAGGCCATTTGTTATTTCTTTGAGACAAATGAAAGGCTCATTCGTTACAGGAGCACATGAATGTATCTATAACGAATAGTTCCATTCGTTGTCTTCTCAAGGCGAATGGATGGATAACGAATGACGAATGCCATTCGTTAATTTTGTAAGACGAACGAGAGGTTCATTCATTATATAGATACGCGAATGTATCCTATTCGTTATAACTGCGTAACAAATGATTAGTCATTCTCTATTCATAACGAATGTATATCAGTGCTTATCCAATCTATGACTCAGATTGTCAAAGTCAAAATCATCAAGAACACCAAACATTCAACTAATAACATATTTGCACGCAACCTTCAAATCTTGACGAAATAAAATGAATTTGGTATCAATGGATTCGTATACCCAGCGACTAAAAACCGTACTCATCCAAACATCCAAACATCGTGTTTTAATGGTGCATTTGATCGACATAAGTATACAGCTCAATTTTTGATCAATTACCCCCAACAGATGTTAATGAATTTCAATGGGAAACGTTGCATTTGATTTGTTTTTACTATTTCTATTTGGATCTAGGAACACTAAATGAGCCGAACAAGTTTTCGTTATAGAATGTACCTAAAATAAATCAGTTTCACGAACACGATCTAAGCTTGGTGTATATCTTGCTCGTCACGATGCTCTAACACCCACAAGCTCGGTTCTTTTCCTCCGGATCTTGGTCCGAGATAAAGGAAGGTGTTTGTGTGTGTTTTGGAGAGTGCATAGAAACTTAGAGACAAGAATGAGGTTTTTAGGTTGGTTTAAGGGTTTATATATCCTTAAGCCCATGGACCTAAGGCCCATCACCATCCCTTATCTTTTATTGTCCAAGCCATTTATCTAAACGAAATAATGACACATTATTAAATAAACCAAATTTCTTTTATTTGTTTTTATCAAAAGTAGGATGTTACAAGTCTTCCTCCTTAAAGAGGTTTCGTTCCTAAACCTAACTATTACTTAAACAAAGTTGGGTAAAACTTGTGCATCTCTTCTTCAACTTCCCAAGTAGCATCTGATCCTCTACGATGCTTCCATATCACCTTCACCAAAGGGATAACTTTATAACGAAGTTGCTTCTCCTTGAGGTCAATGATCTCTACAGGATACTCGATATAGTTTAACTGTTAATCTACCTCAACGTATACTAATGGCACATGTGACGTGTCATTAGCTAGGTATATTCTCAAATGAGAAATATGAAAGGTAGTGTGGATTCCTTCTAACTCTTCAGGAAAATCTAATTTGTAAGCTACTTCGCCCACGCGATCTATGATTCTAACGGTCCAATACACCTTGGACTTAACTTTCCTCTCATTCTGAAAAGAATAATTCCCTTCCAAGGAGAGACCTTGAGTATCACATTGTAACCAACGTTAAACTCAATTGGTCATCGCCGCTTATCGGCATATGACTTTTGACGATCTTAAGCAGCTTTCATTCTTGCCTTGATCTGATCGAACCTCGAAGAGGTTTCTTGCACAACTTCCAAGCTTACAATATCTTTCTAACCAATCTCTCTGTGACAATCGTCAATTTCAGGTTAACTCCGTTAACTCAACTCCGTCAATTCAAACTTAAAGATCACTGAATCTATAACGCATTACCTCATTACATTTAAACTATGGTTTAAATGACGCTTAACACTTACTACATGTGTAGCCTTTCGGGAATTGCACCGAAACGCAAACGAGTTGACGCAAATGATTGGTGAATAAACGAAAAACGTCAAAACAATAATTATGTGATAATTATGTGTTAGACTTATGTGTTATGTGATAACATCGTTATAAACGTTAACTCAATGTACTAGAACTAGTTAGTTAAGCTAGAAAAGCAACAATTGAAAGTTGAGGGACTTGAGTGTAACATATTATTATTATAAATAATACTAAACCTAAACCCAAACTCACTTTTCTTTTCCTTTTCCTCTACCCCGATCGGCAGCCCTCTCTCTCCCTCATCCTTGCGATCGGCAGCTCACACACACCCACATATCACCTCGTTTTGATATTGTTCGTCATAATCGGAGCATCTTACACTCGTTTCTAAGCACCCCTCAAGTTTCCCTTGGTTTATTCCTACGTTTTAAGGTATAAATATGAAACCCTAACTATTGAATATCATATTAAGTGTTCTTATGATTGATTATGTATTGGTTGTTGATATTGAGGATCATATATGATTTTGAACGGTGAAAGATTGATGAATCGTTGATTGTTTGTAAACCCTAGAGGGTTGCTACTGATTTTCTATGATTAATTATGTGTATTACATGTTTTGGGTTATGTCGTATGCTTAGGATGCATGTTAGATGATTGTTTAGGCTTGCTGAGTTTTTGACAGCAGTGATTGTTAAGATTGAATGATGCGTAACTTGTTGAATATAAAAGCAAACTGAGCAAATTATGCATCTACAATGTAGTACTCTGAGCCTAGTTTTCAGAAAGTCCAACCACGCCAAATTTGGAGGTGTTTTGGTTGGTCAAACGATTTAATTGTGATTAAAGGTCAAAACTGGTACTGGACAGATTGTAAGTGATGTTTAGACGACTGTAAATAAATGTTAATGTGGAAATTGGTTGAGGTTGTTAACACTACAGGGTTCTAGTTTTCAAAAAGTCCAAACTTGTAATTTTTGGACGTGTAAAAGTTAACTTTTATGATTTTACAAAAACGTTGTGCAAAGCTGAGTTGTTAGACCTGCTGTTAGGTTGTTTTGTAAATGTTATATCTCATGAACTACGAGACCAATTGGGTTGGTTCCACTTCTGGAAGTTGACTCATTGAGTTAGGAACCTAACCCAAGTGGTCTTGCATTTATTGGATTTTTCATTTAACGGGAATTTCAAATAACATTCTGTTGCGCATGAATTTGACTGTTATGAGTTTGCTGTAATGATTTGATGATTGTGAGAAACCTATGAGGAATAAAAATATAATAAAATATGTTCTAGAAACCTAAGACATATATGCTTTTGTGATGATTTTTGGTAAATTAATTGTGATGCTATGATCGGTGAGATAGACTAGTTTTTCAAGTAGAATTCTGTCGTTAAGAAACTAGTTGCTGAGTTTTGTGAAAGTTGCATGAAACAACGTGATTGCCAATTTATTATCGTGTTTTGACCAAATTTCCCTTGAGGGGAATGATTGCTAATTAATTGTCGTGTTTTGACCAAAATGCCCTTGCGGGGAATAATTGCTAATTGATTGTTATGATTTGACCAAATTGTCCTCATGGGGAATAATGGATAGTTAATTGTTATGTGTTGACCAAATTGCCCTTACGGGGAGTAATTGCTAGTGATGTACTTTATGAATACATGACATGTATTTAATTGCTTACACATGTAACGTATCACAAATACATTGGTTAGAGTCACACACGATTCACAAACGAAACACGAAACATGTTATGTGCATAGGTATTATGTGCCGGGTCTAGAGACTCGATAATATTCCGACACTTAGAAAAATCTCTTTGTTGTTTTAGAACGCTAGAGAGAGTTTTTCTGTGACGCACATCTTGGTGAATTATTTTGGGAATACTTCGCAAACAGTGAGTTTCAATTTCCCCTTTTAAACTTTTTAAACGCTTTTCACTTGGGGGAGATAACATACTCCGAAACGCATTTAAGATTTTGTTAATATAGATTATATATCACTTGTAAAGACTAAGTGGCAAACGCAATAACTAATGTCCTTCATTCACATCGAACCGTTTAATATTGGATAATAGCGAGTCATTGTTGAGTAGTACTACTGGGTTTGACAAACCCCACCCAACGCTAAACTCGACTTGAGGTCGAGTGGGTGTAATCTTGGCTAAACAAATACCATGGTCTGGATGACCTGGTGGCAAGGCAAATGATAAACAGTCAGCTTCGGTGTCGAACACTTAGTGATACTTGTTTTATAGGCTAGCTACCTATAGATATATAATTGACATAACACTATCTGGTAACACAAAACGCTGTAACGCAAAACGCTGTAACGCAAAACGCTGAACGCAAACGCTAAACGCTTTATTTTATATAAACTTGTGAACTCACCAACCTTGTGTTGACACTTTTAGTATGTTATTCTCAGGTAGCCGAGGCGGGCGCGCGGTTTAGGAACATGCATTGCTTGAAACATTCTAATTATGAAAAATTTATTTTAAACTATTATCATTGGGTTTTAAGTCGTCCTGCGTGACGTAACATTGTTTTCTATGGTTGTACGCTTCCGCATTTAATTACTCGTAAACGTTTTCATGGTTTTGAAACTTTGTTTTATGGTTTGATTATAACTAATGATTCCGATCCTGTTAGTTCACACCCTCTGACGGTAAAACTCCGTTAGTGGATTTTGAGGGTGTGACAGATTCCCCAACATAGAGGAGTTCTACAACGTCTAGCATACAACATCTCAATCGGCGGCATACCAATACTCGAATGGTAGCTGTTTTATAAGAGAATTCTGCAAGATGCAGATGATTATCCTAACTTCTCCCAAAGTCTAAAACACAAGCACGTAGCGTATCATCAAGGGTTTGAATAGTCATTTCAGACTCCCCATTCTTTTGAGGATGATACGTCGTACTGATGTTCAATATTGTTCCCATAGCATCATGGAACTTCTTCCAGAATCTTGAAGTAAAGCGGGTATCTCTATCAGACAGAATCGATAACGGCACTCCATGTTTAGTCACAACCTCTTTTATGAATACAGTTTCTAACGTTTCTGACGAGATAGCCTCTTGTATAGGCAGAAAGTGAGCACTTTTAGTCAAACGGTCCACTATCACCCAAATGGTATCATGATTTTTAGCTGTACGCGGTATCTCCAAAGGCTGCATCTTCCCATAAGGTTTCTGGTGTTCAGCTTTGACTTGCAAACAAGTTAAGCACTTACTAACATAATCTGCTTCATCATTCTTCATACCCGGCCACCAATAGTCTCTATTTAGGTCTTGATACATCTTGATGGATCCTGGATGGATCAAGTATCTTGACTTATGAGCATCATCTAGGATTCGACCCCTAAGATCTCCATGGCGAGGAATCCACATGCGATCAAACCTATTCTTCACACCATGACTGTTTTCCATTAGCTCGTCTTTCTGTCTGAAGATTCTTTCCTTCTTCACTAGCCCTTCATTTATAATCACCTCAGACTGTACTTTGATGATCTATTCAAAGTAATCTGAGTTAATGATCAACTTATATGACTTCACTGTTACAATGACTTCTTCATTCTTACGGCTTAGTGTGTTGGCAACCACATTAGCGTTACCAGTATAGTATTTGATATCACAGTCATAGTCTTTTATCAACTCCCACCATCTCCTTTGTCTCATGTTCTACTCTTTCGCTCGAAGAAGTACTTCAAACTCTTATGATCGGTGTAAATAATACACTTAGTACCATATAGTTAATGTCTCCATATCTTGAAAGCATGCACTACTACTTCTAGCTCTAAGTCATGCGTCTGGTAAGTACTTTCATGAACATTTAACTGTCTGGACGCATAAGCTATCACTTTTCCTTGTTGCATTAACACGCAACCTAACCCACGATGCAAGGCATTAGTACAAACAATCAAATCCTCGTCACCATCGGGTAGAGCAAGGATTGGAGCTTGTGTGAGTCTTTTCTTCAATTCCTCAAAAGCCTCATCCCGAAACAAACCCCAGTTGAATACAAAATACTTATGGGTCATTTCGGTCAATGATGCGACTATCTTGGAGAAGCCTTTAATGAATCTCCTATAATAGCCAGCCAACCCTAAGAAGATGTGTATATCAGTCGGGTTCTGCGAAGTTTTCCAATTCATTATTGCCTCAATCTTAGCTGGGTCCACAGCCCCTTCAAGATTGATTACGTGACCCAGGATTTGTACCTCACGCAACCAGAATGCACACTTTGAAAACTTAGCATACAGTTTTTCTTCCTTCAAAATCTCCAATAGCTCTCTTAGATGCTCAACATTCTCAGAGTCGCTCTTAGAATAAATCAATATATCGTCAATGAAAACGATGACTGACTTATCTAACATCGGCCGACATGCCCTACTCATTATATCCATAAATGCTGCGGGAGCATTTGTTAGACCTAACGATATCACGAGGAACTCGGAGTATCCATACCGCGTCTGAAACGTTGTCTTTGGTATGCCTGCCTCTTTCACATTCAACTGATGATAGCATGATCTAAGGTCTATTCGTGAGAACCAACTCGAACCTTGTAGTTGATTAAACAAATCATTAATCCATGGCAACAGATATCTGTTCTTCACCATAAGCTTGTTCAACTCACGATAGTCTATACACATTCTCATACTTTCATCCTTCTTCTTAAGAAACAACACCGGTGCGCCCCACGGGGAAACACTTGGTCTTATAAAACCTTTATCGAGGAGTTCTTGTAGTTCGGACATCAATTCTTTCATCTCAGATGGCGCCAGGCGGTAACTTGCTTTCGCGACGGGTTGTGCTTCTGATATTAAGTCTATCTGGAGTTCTACCTCTCGCTCTGGTGGCAACCCAGAAGTTTCTTAGGGAACACTTCTGGGTAGTCGCGCACAACAAGAACATCTTTTCCTTCTTTCGTCTTAGTAGTAGATTTGACATCATATGCCAGGTAGGCACCGCACCCTCACCTTAATAATCCTTCGGCTTTTATCATCGAAATGACATCAAGCCCTGAACTTTCTTTATCAGCATAAACCGTCACCGTACCACCATCCAAGGACTTTAACCTTATCAACATACTCTTACACACTATCTGAGACTTAAACTCAGATAGCCAATCCATTCCCAAAACCACATCGAACCCTCCTGAGATCATAACATACAGGGTAACAGGGAACTCACGTCCCTCTAACTCTATCTTACAATCCTTAACCATTCTCATTATCCTAACCGAGGTTTCATAAGCGGTTTCTACGTAAAAGTTTCAAGCACACGACAATATTTCATTTTTTCTAACTTACTAAATTTTGTAGCTACAAAACTTCTATTCGCACCTGAATCAAACAACACAGACGCGGAAATACCGTTTACTAGAAACATACCTATTACGACATCTGGGATCTGCTTGGCCTGTTCCTGAGTTAGCATTTAGGCCCTGGTTCTTGGCCTGGATTGATCAACATCCTTCTTTCCACTTCCTCCAGCTTCACCATCAGTGCATTCCATTGCCATATGACCCGTTTACCACATTTGTAACACGCGGGCTTTGCATTGCACTCATTATCATAATGCCCTGCATTTCCGCACTTATAACACGCATTAGACCCAAGCCTGCACTCCCCACCATGAGCTTTCCCACATTTTTGTAACATCCCAAAATTTCTAAGAATAATATTTAATATATAAGAAATAATAAAATAATAAAGATAAAAAGATAAGTAGGCTAATTATATGGAATTAATTATGGACCAGAAAGGAAATATGGGCCTAAGGTCTATGGGCTTAAGGGAGTATAAATACCCCTTAAACCCTAATCCTTTCCATTTTCATCCATTTCTACATCATAGCCTACACCATCAAAAACACACACTTCTCCAATTCCCGTTTTTGAGAAAAAATCCCACAAAGACATGACGATTCCCGGAGATCTAACCGTCGGATCGGTCTCAATTTTAAATGAGTGTTCATGACATAAATATGAAGATTTAAACTGATAAGATCTTCTATCGAAGGTCGGGAAGTCCGGTTTTTATCAGCAAAACCGTAACAGCTAAAAATGGAGTTTTGCGGCAACTGTTTCGGTTTTCCGGCGACTGTAGCAGGAGATTCCAGCGGCGGCAGTGGGCGGAGCTGGGAAAGATCGGTGACCCGGTCGTGTGGCCACTTGAATCACTCAAATCGGAGTTCGTTTGATATGGTTTTGGTCTTCTCGAGTGATTTCAGACATAAACCTCAAAGGTACGTTTTTGTTAGAAAAGCTTACTTTTCGTGCACAGATTTGCATGAAACTTGGTAGGATGATAGATCGGGTCATGATTATTGATAAAGTAATGAACTTGATAGTAAAAGGGTTAGTTAGTTTGTTTCGGGTAAGACGAGTAGTGTTCGGTTTGCAAAAAGGATGGGTGAACGAAGTCGTTTTTGCATGAAACTTGGTAGAATAGTAAACCGGGACTTATTATACAAGAAAAATATAAAATTCAACGTAAACGAAATGTTGGAATGAAATGGTTAATACGGATGACGTTTGGGCCAAGTTAAAGGAAGAAAAAGAACTCGTTATGGCTCATAACCCATTCTATCGTTTAAACGGGCAAAACGTGTTTAAAGGAGATGTTAGAAAGTAATCGAATATAAATTAATCAAATAGATAAGTATTCAAATAGAAAAGTAATCGAATCGAATGGTCATTTGATTAGAATGTCACACGATTAGAATTTTCCATTCGAATAGAAAGTTCATTCGAATAGAACCTGCCATTCGAATAGAAAGTCCATTTGAATAGAAAAGTGAGAATTCAATCAGATTAGTTCAGACTCAAACTTCTGATGAAATCTAAAAGTATGAAAAGGATAAAATTAGTTAATTGATACATGCAATTAATATACAGTTAGCCATTCACGACTAGAGAAAGGGATTACCATTAACTCTGAACGTAACCCCATTCAGGTGAGTTTCTAGCCCAATTTTCTTGTTATGTTTTCGGGGATGTGTGCATACTCGATGTGATTAGTTAAGACACTTACCTCAAGTGGTAATTGTATGATATATGAATGTTTGTGAATAATGTGTGTATGAATGATGTATGCAGGATATATGAATGATATAGAAATGTTAAGGGTATGTATGAAAGTATATAAACATAAAATAAAAGGAAGTATGAATTGACGGTAAGAGGGTGGCAGGCCCTAATAATATCTGTGAAGGTGTGTGGCAGACCCCAAAGAATATATGTGAAGGAGGGTGGCAGATCCTAATAATATCTGTGAAGGAGGGTGGCATACCCCAAATAATATCTGTAAAGGAGGGTGGCAGCCTAAAGAATATGAAAAGACACCTGAATTAGTAGTGAGTTTGGATGATGCCATTAATAAACTCTTAAAAACTCCTATTGCTAAAACGTTTTCAAAAACTACTCCAATTACTGAAGAGCGTGTGCAAGAAGAATCTCAAAAGGTTGATCCTAAAGCATCACAATAGTCCTTTGGAAATTTTTCTGATGTTTACTTACAATTGGATGGACCATCAAGAGTTGAATTCAATAAGTTGAAGGATAAGGTGGATAATCAAGAGCTCATGATTAATAGTTTAACAAAGGAGAATGACCGTTTGAGGGTTGAAAACATTTAGGAGTATTAGATGAGAACCACAATGCATTCCAATATAAGTAGAAAAATTAGGCAACACAGGCACGTCCCGTTAGACCCTCTATTATATATGTGTATGCATATGAGTCACTTCCATCAACAAAACAGTAAACAACTAGCACGTATTCACATAATTTACAAGCATTATGATATGAAACAATGCATACGAGACATGTGAATTTGGTTTACAACATGAAATAACAATAAAAATTTTGTAACGTGCTACACCCCAAAATGTTAAAAGATGAAAAGGGGATATGAAAACTCACATGGTAAAGTTTAAGCAAGCAAAAGATGAAGATAAACGTTAAGCGGGCTAAACCTGGCGAGTTCGGTTCGATAAGCGAACCTAGAAAATGTAAAGTATTTCTAAATTCAATGAAATGTAAAAGATAAAAGAATGAACGAGCAAAGAAATAGATGGTTTGGTTTATGAATTAGTGTTTCTAAGCTTTTGAAAGAAAAAAAATATATTTGACTGAAAAGGCATTTTATTCTTTTCGTCATAAAACTTAAAATTAGGTTAATTTTAGTTGTTTATTAAGAGTCGGGTATCAATATTTCTTAGTCACGTTAAAAAGTCGAACTCGTTTAAAGAAAAAATTGAGACAGGCCTAAAAATTTTAAAAGCGAGTTTAAGCGAGTGGGAGAAGAGTCCAATTTATAAATGAACTGCACCCATGGGTGTTTCAAGTCATTTCAATTGGTTAAAATAATTTAATTATGTTATCATTGAAAGCATCTAATTAATCAAAATAAAAGAGTTGAAACATAAGATTTAAGGTCAAGGATGATTACTATTATCACAAAATGTAAACACGAAACATAACACATTCTAAATGGGACATGAATTTGAGTAATTGCAAAGATTAAACAAGAAAAACGAAACAGGTATGCATGTCGCGCATTGCGATAGACCAAGGGAACTTGGACTAGGTTTAGATGCAACAAAGGTAAATACATGAAATAAAACTTGTGATTAAAATGAGAAACCAATATGTGATCATTTCAGTTCATTCTCGTAGATCTAGTTCTTGATATATATTAGGTGATAGATCAATACGTTAAACGGATTGTGAATTATTTTAAGTGAAGTGTGTGTGAGAGGATAACCGGGCATAGTAACAGCTTGTTAATAATTGTAATCACACTTGTTAATTTAGAAATAGAGATACAAGTATATATAGAAGACGAACAAATTCGTAATACATCTCATAACGAATGGGTACCATTCGTCTTCATTCCCTATTACTAACTTAAAGTATAACGAATGACTCAATTGTTATACCTCATTCGTTAAACATCCTTAACGAATGGTATTAATACTTTATCGATTGGGCTCATTCGTTATACATTCCATAACGAATGACCATAATACATAACGGATAGGCACATTCGTTAAACATCCTTAACGAATGGCCAATAAACATAACGAAAACACAATTATCAAATATCCTTTACATTAATAATAATAAATTACATAAGATAAACATAGACAGAGACGACAAAACCATGCATTAACATAAAATTAACACTATGTTAAATTTAGAATATAAATTAATAATAAATGAAGATCCAAATTACATAAGAAAAATATATAAATAAAACATGTCAATGTTTCGGGTTATAGAAATTGTCGAATGTTACACTATGGGACGTCATTGATGTCCAAAACGCCTACTATGGAGGGTCTTATTATCTACTTTTTAGGTTTGATAGCAACTTCAAGAAGCGAACTAGAAAGGAGAAAACTTCATGAACAAATGGCATAACAGGTTGTGGTGCTTCAACAATGGTTGCAAAAGTGATGTGGCGTGGTAATAAGGCTTAACTCTTAGCCATAAAGGAGGGAAAAGGTAATGTGGTAACGCCCCTTTAAGAAGGAAATGGTAGGAAGTAATTACTTTAACAAGGAAATGGGGCTTTAATGTGGTAACAAGACTTTAAACAACAACATGACATTAAAGGGGTGTGTTAGTTAAACCGTCATTGCCTACGTGGCCGTAACAATGCGACACTTAACTTGAGGTTTAAAGTCCCTCCACAACAACCCGCCACCATGATGTCACCCGGCTAAGCTCTTAACCGTTAATTGAAATTTGACATTCCAGAACAGGAGACTCGGGATCAGGGGGTGACCTAAAGTCCAGTGAAGGGGGAAACCGCCCACATTAAGTTTTTCCTTTTTAGTGTTATCCTACGTAAAAATTCCGAGGGACCCCCATAAAACGTTTTAATCGCCCCCCTAAAACTTTTGAAACCATTGAGAAAAAGAAAATAGTGAGTTTTGATTGATCATAATTTTTTTCAATGAAGATGATGAGTGTTAAGAAACCTGCATCTTTCTTTGATAAACCCCATCAAAAACGAAGATGAGTAATCTTTCATGTAAAAGTAACTTCACAAAAGCAAAAGCTGACATATATCAATAGTCAAATTTAAATAACTTTTTTATTTTATTGTTTATATTTTCCTTTACTTATTAATTTAATCTTATAAACTATTCGTATTAAAGTATATTCCTATTTATTATCGTCTTGTTTGGTTTATTAAATTTAATAATAATAAGTTTTATTATTTTATTATAATAATATATAAACACACTTTAATAGATAAAACATAACATTAATTATCACATCCGTTAAATACAAACTAAAATAATATTAAAAGAGACCAATTCAATTATCATGTTTTGTACATTCATTATTAAAAAGAGCTACCAACTTACGATTGTAAAATTTGAAAGAAAATTTTTGTTCGGATCTCCAGTTAAAAGCGAGTGGTTTCGGCACTGGCTGGAGGCTGCGAAGAATATGAAACCACTGGCTGGAGGCTGCGAAGAATATGATGAGGCATTTTGGTGTATTTTGTTAGTGTGAGTGGTTTTTCGTTTTTTTAATCAAATCCATTCAAAGCCATTACAAGAAGCAATGACGTTGTCTTGTGCGGTGTGACATACTTTTCTTTCTTTCTTTTTCAAATCCCATGTCAATTTTTTTTCTTTTTAATGTGAAACATTTAATAATAATAAAAAAAAAAGTTTAAATAAACTCTTTTATTTTGCTTTGATTTTGCATTTCATTTATTCATTTTTAGTTTCTTATTGTATTTAGTTTTTTTCTTTTTACGTTATTATTTCATCTATCTATTTTATATTGATGAAATAGTTATTATTATACTATGATCCTAAAAAGATAACAAACACTATGACTATTCGGTTAAAGTTTTCTAGTTGTTTCATTGACTATGCATTTGTAATGATGTCTTACATACTTTTTGTTAGTTATATGAAATTTAGATTGATTATCATTTTTTAGTATGACACGACTGGAAAAAAATATTATAAATTGATAGTCAAATGACACTTAAAAATTACGCCCCCATAAAAATTTTTGAATTCGCCACTGCTCACGATCGTGCAAAATACGATAAGAAGAATTAAGTTTCATTCACAACTCCATTCACAATCACGTGAAAACATATGTACAAATTAGGTTGAAGTCATATCTTTTGGCCACATTCTACAATGTTAATCATAACTAGAGAGAACAACTCTTGCTTAGTCATAATAGTTATATGCATTAATTTATGTTTAATCATTTTTGTGTAATTAGTTATTGTTACAACTGATTTTCATCACGGATTGTCTTTACGCATACCATAGTTGGTCATGGTTTAATATTGCAACTAATAGTAGGTTTAAATCACTTACTAGCATGAATAGGATGTACATACAATTATAAGTGCGCACAACTTCCATTACAATTCTAATAGGGATAATGGTGAAACCCAAATCCGATGAGAATACCCAAAACCCGACATAAATGGGACGAGTCTTACCCGTCTCATTAGGGTTTGGGATTGGTTTTGAAGTTTTTCATAGGTTTTGGACGGGTCTGAGATTTCTAATATACCCGATTACCTGATAATACAGACCCATTTACCTGATTATATACCCGAAGTACCCGATATAATATTATATACAAATATATAAATATACATATACATATACATATACACATACACATATATATACATATACATAAATCAAAAATAGTATTTGTGTTACTGTTGTGTTGAATTTATGGGCTGTGGTTCTATTTAATAATATTAGAATTATATATATAGGGGTGATTAATGTACACTAATAAACTATCATACATTAGGTACGCGAGAATCTAGAGCGTACAATAGAACGCAGTAGCAAACTTGTAATTAAAGGGAAATTGACAATATACCGGTTATCAAAAGGGCAATTCCCTCCAAATAATATTTCAGTTTAATCTCCCTTTCCACGAATCAGTTTTCCAATTTCCCCCCAAATCAGTTTTCAAAAACCCCCAATTCCATTCGTCAATACGTTTTTGCAGTAAACGGAGTACCTCGAAACACCATTAAAACAAATGGAGTTGAATGCGAGCCCGGCCGGAAATCCTAATTTAACGAAGTTTATGGTTAAGGATAAAGAACGAAGGGCGAAAGCGATCAACGACAGACATCAAAACGTACAAAAATCTGGTAATACATTTCTAATTTGTTAACCTATAACGTATATTGTATTAGGTTTGTAGTTGTTAGTTGTTTGTTATATGTAACAACAAACAAATTAGCATAAGTTGTTACTAAGACTTTTTTTGACTTGAAACAGAACGTGTTGATGGTTAGTTTTGTTTAGTAAAAGTGGTTGGGTGAATAAAAATTATCGACAGAACGTGTGAGAGCATTTAAAACATTTTAAGTGTTTTTAAGTTGGAATAATGGAGATAGAACTCATGAGAACGTATTAAAAATTGTATTAGACAACAATGATTATACTTTTTTGTATGAAGGTGTTGAAAAGAAAAAAAAAATGCAGATGCAACTGTGGAAAAAGAGCATGAATATGCAAATAAGAAAGTTAAAACAAAACAAGCTGAAGAAAGAAATTCCGACTCCGACTTTGAAACACCAATCAAATCATTGAAATTCAAAAAGAAAAAGGTGGAAAACAAGCAACATGATAATAAGAAATAAAAAAGGGAAAAGAAACTGAGTTACACAATTCTGATTCAAACTTTGAAACACCGAAGTAAAAAGCCAAAAGGCCAAACCCTCAAACAACACGTTGTAGAAAACCTTTTCAAGAATATATAGATACAAAGCCTTGGATGAGGTGTGCACCAGGTAATATCTTTGAAGCAATTAAGTGATGAATGAAAAAGAAAGAAAATGGGTTGAAGAATGAATTGAATATGGGAAACCATGAAGATTGCCACAATACCTGGTCGATTGGCATATTGGTTGGTTATGAACTACGATCCTGATCAGAATGAATTGAATATGGGAAACCATATTGTTAAGCTAACACCACAATTAGTTCATGAGGCTTTTGGGATACCAATTGGTGGAGAAACAGTGGTAGAAAAAAACAAACCAAGAATAGGCTCAAGCATTTGTGCAGATATGTTTAGAAATCAATTTGAACATTCAAGGATAAGTATTCAAAACGTGTTGGATAGAATGAAAAAACATAATGGAAAAAAAGAAGAGTTTATACTGAATTTCCTAGTGTCGTTCAACACATGCATTGGGTTGATAACAAAATCTACAACAGTCAATTTAATGTTCATCACATCGATTGATAACTTTTCAAAAATCTCATAAATGAATTGGTGCAGCTACATGATTCATAATTTGAAAAGAACAAAAAATGATTGGAAAGGTATAAAAGAAAATGGAAAACAAGAACTATTCAACGGTCCGACAGCATTGCTTGCAGTGATTTACACACACGAGTATCAGAAACATCATGGAGCATTTGAGAAGCCAATCAGAACACCAGCAATTAGATACATAACCTCAACAACTCTTTCTAGCATGGATAACTACTTGTATAATAATGTTCCATTAACTGATACCGAGGAGGACAACGAAAACTGAAGTAGGTAAAAGTTATAATCTTAAAATTATGACTACTGATGCAACATTAATTTTATCTTTGAAAATACTAAAAAGTGAATGATGGTCCTTCAAATATTGAACCAACTAAAAAGGGTATGGTTCTGATCACCATTGAAGCTTGCAATGAAAAATAAATAAACAATGAATGTCAGGTCCCTGATTGTTGGTAGATCGTAAACAAATCAAGTCATAACTCACACAAATTAATGTGTTGACAAAAGAGTTAATGACGGGTTGCTATTTTTAGAAAGAAAACCGTTTGCGAAAGGCGGAATCAATAACAAACGATGCAGTTGCTGAACAATTAATCAAAGGTAACTAACACACAAGATTCACTCAAAAGATTTTCATTTATATAATATAAATCATACAAACGATAATCGATTTAGGGTTTCTTGATGGGAAAGTTATATCCGTATGATTTTAGGACAACCGTCACACTCACAAATATTCTCTCTGAATTAATGAGGTTGTCCGTCAGGAGGCATGCCCTAAATTATTCCTTTTATAGGCCTGACACCTACTTAACAACTGTCATTCCTTCTAGAAACCCTAAATTAATAAAACACATTCAAATTACATATTCAAAACTATACTAAGTGTAAAACAAGTCTTACGGGTAGGCCTTGTAGCAGTAAACTTTTCCGAGTAGACTGTGTGCTCTGCCTTCCTTTAGACTTGGTAACCTAGAAGTGTGCCCGGGAACAGTTTCCGAGTAGGCTTTACTTGGAGTATTTTCCAAAGGAAAATACTTACCTAGCAGACTTTGCACACATCAATTAATAAGCATTCATAAACAACAATGATACCAAACTTTGCACACATAGGCAATTAAAGCACATATCAGTCAACATAACAAGTATCATACTCATGCACATTCACACAACATTCAATTTGTGGGATCTCTAACTATATAATCAATTAGCACAGAGAGGCACACAAATAGCACACGTCATCAATTAGACCTCATCAGAGTTGATCATTCCCAGGCTTTCAGAAGAAAGTTGAACCCGGTTCTATCAAGTGGTTTGGTGAATAGGTCTGCCAAATTATCACTTGTGTCAACTCTTTTCATTTCTATCAAACATTTTTCACTACAATCTCTTATAAAGTGATGTCTGATTTCAATGTGCTTAGTCTTAGAATGTTGAACTGGATTTTTAACAGTAAAATATGCAGCAGTATTATCAATAAAAATAGGGGTATTCAGAAAATTCAAACCATAGTCCAGCATTTGGTTCTGAATCCAGAGAACTTGTGCACAGCAAGTAGATGCAGCAATGTATTCAGCTTTTGCAGTTGAGATTGAGACAGTTGTCTGCTTCTTGCATTGCCATGACACTAGCCTGTCACCCAAAAATTGACATCCGCCTGAGGTAGACTTTCTGCTCATGTTACAGCCATCATAATCATTGTATGTGTAGGCAATCAGATCAAAAGACTGGTTCTTTGGATACAAAATTCCTAAGTCTGGTCTTCCCTTCAAATATCTAAAAATTCTTTTGACAACATTCATGTGGGAGACTTTTGAATTTGACTGGAATCTTGCAAAGACACACATAGCATACATAATGTCAAGCCTTGTAGCAGTTAGGTACATCAGGAACCCAATTTTGGCTCTATATTCATGCTCATCCACAGGCTCCCCCTTTTCATCAGCAATCATCTTTTCTTTTGTGTCCATTGGAGTTGAAGCTGTTTTGTATTCATGACATTTGAACTTATTCAAAATGTCCTGCACATATTTAGTTTGGTAAATAAAAATCCCCTCAGCTTTCGTTGAACTTGCAGGCCAAGAAAGAAGTTCATTTCTCCCATAGAGCTCATGCTGTATTTGGATTTCATTACCCCTTAAAATCCATACACATTTGTTCATTTTTTGAACCAAAGATGATATCATCCACATAGACTTGTAACAGCAGCAAATCTGATCCCTTTCTTTTGTAGAAGAGTGTCTTGTCAACGGCTCCCCTTTGAAAACCATTTTCAAGAAGATGATTTGACAGCTCATCATACCAAGCTCTAGAAGCTTGATGCAATCCATATAGGTCTTTATTTAACTTATACACCCTGTTTGGATACATTGGATCTTCAAAACCTGGAGGTTGAGCAACATACACCTCTTCATCAATCTTTCCATTTAGGAATGCAGACTTGACATCAAGCTGGAAGACCTTAATGTTCTTTGAGGCAGCATATGCAAGAAAAATTCTGATAGCCTCAAGTCTTGATACAGGAGCAAAGACTTCATCAAACTCTATTCCTTCCTCTTGAAGGCATCCCAGTGCCACAAGCCTAGCTTTATTCTTAATCACTAAGCCCCTCTCATCCCTTTTGTTTCTAAAAACCCATTTTGTTCCAATTTCATACCTGTTTCTTGGCCTATCAACAAGATCCCAAACATGTAGATCTCTGAACTGTTCCAACTCCTCCTGCATTGCCTCCACCCAACTATTGTCCTTTTGAGCTTGAACAATGTTCTTTGGTTCTATTTTGGATAGAAAGCAGGAGTTTAAACAGATGTTTGCAGATTCAGAATGACATCTTGTAATTCTTTCATATAAATATTTACAATGATGTTTTCAGAGGGATGATTCTTTTCAACATAAGGAGTTTGAATTATCATATCAGCAGACACAGTTGTGTCAAGATTTTATTCATTGAGTTCTGGTTCATCAATGATCAATTCAGTTTCCGCATCATGAAACTCTGGTGCTTCTTCATTGTTCTGTCTTGAAGTGGATGCACCATTGTTTTCCATATTCAATCTTTCAAACAGATCTTGAAATCTTGTTGTTGTTACAACTTCCTCTTCATTTGTTTGGTTGCTTGGGTTTCCCTCAGTCTAAACTTGATCATTCTGTACTTCTTGATTGTTTTGATTGATATCTGCATGATCTTGTTCTGGACTGTGATTGTTCCCTTGATCATTGTCTTGAACTTGTTCAACAATATCACTTGAGGGATCCTTTACAAATGTATACTCCTTTTCTTGACTAGAAACCTTCTTTCATAATTCTTCAAAGTCCAATGTTTTCTTCTTTTTCTCTTCAATCACACTGGTCTTGTAGAATGAATCATCAAAGTCTTCAGGATAAATCTTGAAATACCTTATCAATTTTTCATGATCAAACAGCCATGTTGCACCATCAACTGTGTTGAACTGATTTTCATTAAAGATAATTCAGATGATTCAATAACACTCAAATGGTCTTTCACATATACTCTGTATGCTTTTGAGTGTGTAGAATAACCAACAAAGAAGCGATCCAAGGATTTTGTTTGAAACTTGTTCAAGTAATCCCTGGTGTTTAGAAGAAAACATTTACATCCAAAAGGTTTGAAAAACTTGATATAAGGGTTTCTATTAAAGAAAATTTCATATGGTGTCTTGTTATGCCTTTTGTTGATAAGTACCCTATTCTGAACATAGAAGGCAGTATTTATGGCTTCTAAATTGAAATGAGGAAAAGAAAACACCGGAAAGTTGTAGATCTGGACAAAAATGAAGAACAGAGCAGCTGACGTCACTTTTTAATGGAACAGTGTTCTGCTTACATCATTGTTCTTCTTCAGATCTTCAATCAGCAACAAATTTCTTACTAAAATAGCAGTGAAAAAGCTCTTATACCACTTGTCAGGTCCCTGATTGTTGGTAGATCGTAAACAAATCAAGTCATAACTCACACAAATTAATGTGTTGACAAGACAGTTAATGACGGGTTGCTATTTTTAGAAAGAAAACTGTTTGCTAAAGGTGGAATCAATAACAAACGATGCGGTTGCTGAACAATTAATCAAAGGTAACTAACACACAAGATTCACTCAAAAGATTTCCATTTATATAATATAAATCATACAAACGATAATCGATTTAGGGTTTCTTGATGGGAATGTTATATCCGTACGATTCTAGGACAGCCGTAACACTCACAAATATTCTCTCTGAATTAATGAGGTTGTTCGTCAGGAGGCGTGCCCTAAATTATTCCTTTTATAGGCCTGACACCTCCTTAACAGCTGTCATTACTTCTAGAAACCCTAAATAAATAAAACATATTCAAATTACATATTCAAAACTATACTAAGTGTAAAACAAGTCTTCCGGGTAGGCCCTGCTCGGATATGCACTTAAGAAGAATTCTAGAAGATAACCTTGCCCGATGGACAAAATATCTTGCTAGGGTAAGAAAGCCCTGCCCGGGAATCCAAGTGTGCTCGGATTCCATCCTTAGCGAATTCTGAGGAGGTTGAGAAGATTCCAATCTTCCATATACTTCCCTTAGGTCAAATCTTTGACTCAACAATGAACAAGTTAGCGAACATGAAACAAGCCATGTTCAAGTAGTGGAAAAAATGTGACTGAAATGGATAATGCTATGATGAACGCTACTGCTTGCAATGAAAAGGAAATTATAATAAACAATAACCAAGTTAGTGAACATGCAACAAGCCATGTTCAATTGGTGAAAAAAATGCGACTGAAGTGGATAATGCTATGATGAACATTATTGCTGGAAAGGATAATGAAAGAGTGGAAAATCATGATGGTGAAGTGGAAAAATATTTCGAAGAAAATTTCCAGATGTCTATAGGGACAGCAACTCAAGAAATAATAGAGTACTACACTACCCAACCACAGTTTTCTGGAATGTCTGCATATATGCCTAAAGAACCTTTCACCTAAGAGGAGCAGGTAACAGTTCTAAAACATACAAAACATTTTATTGTAAAAATATTAACATATATATTTATTGCATAATTGGATTAAAGAAATGAACAACAAATTAGAGGAATTTGATAGAATTGTCTCTAAAATCAATGAGTTGGTAAAGAGAGGCAAAGAAAAACATGGAGCAAACATATGGTTATTTGACAGGTGTTGTGCTTGGGAATCTAAATTCAATCAAAATAATTGTTCAAAAGAAACACCATTTGGATCTCAATCTGAAGGAGGAGCTCTAAATGAGGTAAACACCATTTTGTTTATTTTATTGTATAATACCATACCTAACCCACCCCCTGTATAAAATTAGAGTTGCAGCAGTTGATCTTTCAATAAATCAAAACAAATCTGGTGTGGAGTCATGGTATGCTAACAAGGAAGACAATGAAGGTAAAACTAGTACGTTCTAATACATTATAATACAATCTAAAAATGATAACACGTTGTAATACATTCTAATAAAAAAAATGATATGAAACAAGACTATAAGAATCAGAAAGATGTGGAGAATCAGTGGGGAGAAAAAAATGAGAAAGAGCAAAATCAAGGTAAAACATCTGTTATATACCTTCTAATACGTTGTAGACCTTAAAATTTTAATTGTTTTTGTTTATTATGTAATTATATAAAAAGGATGATGTAAGCAAAGTTGATAAAGATGTTGACAATCAAGGGAGAGTAACAAAATGAAAAAGAAAAAAAACCATGGTAAAAAATCTGCTTTAAACGTTCTTATACATTCTACACCTCTACAGTTTAAACTTTTTTATTTATTATGTATTTAAATGATACCATGAGAATCCATAAAGCTTAGCCAATGAGGAAGAAAACCATGTTGAGAATCAAGTTGGAGTAACCAAGGAGTAAGGAATAAATCAAGGTAAAAACTATATGCCTTATACGTTCTTATACATTCTACTCCTCTATATCTTAAATTTTTTTATTTATTATGCATTTAAATGACAAAAGATGATGTGAGCAAATAAGATGTGAGCCAAGACCAAGAGAATTCAAAAGATGCTGAGAATCAAGTTGGAGTAACCAATGAGCAAGGTAAAAAACGATCTCCTTTATATGTTCTTATACATTCTACTCCTCTATATCTTAAATTTTTTTATTTATTATGTATTAAAATGATAAAGAATAGGTGAGCCAAGACCATCAGAATCCAAAAAGTTTAACAAATGAAGTAGAAAACGACGTTGAGAATCAAGTGGGAATAACCAATGAGCAAGGAAAAAACAAGGTAAAACCCATCTCCTTTATACGTTCTAAGACGTTCTAAGATAGTAATTTTATTTTATTAGATTATTAAATCTTGTTTCATTTGATATTAGAAAATCATTTAGACACAAAAAAATGTTTGAAGATGATGTGAACCAAAAAGTTGAAAAAAATGATGAGACTCACAAGGGTTTTGAAGACGGGGGAGATCAAACTCAAGGTAAGAGAAGGTCTATTATTATCAGATTTCTAATATGTTCCAATACGTTCTACCATAATAATAAGGTCTATTATTATCATATTTATAATATTGTGTTTCTTGAATTCATTGAAGATGATGATATCAAAAAATATACATTGACTGATGAAATAAAAGGGCAGATCCCAGGATCATTGTTTCGATGGACATGGATTAGAGTTTGACAAATTGGCTATGTTGACTGATGAAGAACTGGATTCTATGTTTGAAAATAAAAGAGAATATACAAGAAAGCTGAAGGAGAAAAGAGAAAGACTTACACAAACGTATTGTAAATATCTCAGGGTGAACAACTTCTCTGACAAAGAACTGAAACACATGAACTTTGAAGAGTTGTAAACATGTACAAGACTACAAAAGAATAGATTCAAGAAAAAGAGAAGCAAAGGATGAAATTAAAGTTTGCATCAGATCAGGAACGAACCACTGAATTATATAAAAGATTTGATGGGAAGTGTGGCTTCTTTATTTATCATGGAGTAAACTATAAGATTGTTGATACCATGAGCAAAAAGAAAGTTGAAGAGAATTTCAAGAAAATTTCAAAGAAAATACAAAGTGGTAAAACTTTCTAATACATTCTAAGATTATCACCTAATTTTTAACTGACTTTTTATCCAAAAAATGCTAAAACATTCTAATATGTTCTAATATAAAACCTATATTTCAATTGCAGAAAAAGATCTATTGACTGATGAAGTTGACAAGAGATGTGAGAATGACGATAGTATAAGACAAATAGCTGATATAATTCAAGATAATTTTTTTAAAAAGCTATTGATTAAAGTACATTAAAAGTAAAAAAAACTTATAAAAAAATTGCAAAATGTGAATAATGTAATGAAAACTTTCGTTCACCCTAAACACGAAGTCAGTCTACAGAGAATCACAGGTAACCCTCCAGACAAACCCACTTGAGCTTGTGTTTGCATTTGCGAAATCAATCAACCAATCATGTAAGCATGTACCAAATAAGCATATAACAATCATAGATGAAATCAATCAAGATTATAATAGTTTCGATCGCGTTTGCGACACAAATGTATCATAAATAATTGAGTCCGAAATAAGTACAGTGACCGACACAAGGGAAAATAATAAAAATAAAACCTAAAATAAAATAAATATGGCTTATAAACTGAGAATGAAAAGAAAATAGATGAAAAGCCAAGTTCCATATGATCGAGTCTTAAATCATGAGTTAAACGAGTAAATAAACGAACTTGCAATTTTTAATTGAATAACACAATAAAATTTTGGTCTTTAATAAGTAAAACCTATTAAAATAATATTTTATGAGTATTGATCAGTTCGGTTCGATTTAAATACGTGAACCAAAGTAGATAGAAAATTAAAGTAAGATAAGCGTGTGTTCGGGTTTTATCGGACTCGAAGTTGGAACTAGGTCGGGATATCTTCCAACAAACATTATATGTAAAAACGAGTTTTATTATACTTACTTTCTGATTTAGAAGTTGAAGACGAATAGCTAACAAGTCAAACCCAATTTAACGAACATAAAGACTAGAATATGAACTAGAGGCGATCGAACCTTAAACCACCGTGACCCAAGTAATTTGACTAAAGGGTTTTGATTCAATCATGTAAAATAACATAAAAGAATAACATATTACCCGAAATAGTTGGAAGATGAAGAGCTAAAGAAAGTCGACTCTTCTGGTTCAAAAGGCAACAACACCACCAATTAGCTTTGAATTCGTGAAAGACGAGTAGAATTGAACAAACCAAGCTTCATATGCTACAAACCAAGAATGGACAAAAGCAAATGAACAGTAGTTTATGAGAAAGTCACAAAACATTCTTCTTCTTTTTCTTTTCTTTTTTCTTTTCTTTTGCTAAGTCTTAATATATAAATAGATATATATTATTCCATTAGTTTATTATCCTAAAAAACACAAAATAATAAATACTGAAAAGAGAACATAACGGTGTTACTGTATTTACGAGTTCATAATTTATAATTCTGATAGACACTGAATTATTCTTTTAAGTAATTGTAAAAAGTTATAAGGTTTGGTTATAATTGTCACTTTCATCCAAATCGGCAAAAAGATAGAAATCCCTCTGATTTGACATTCAAAAATAAACATGATTAGTGAAATGGACGAAAATGAGAAGATCTGAAAACCTAAAGAATCCAAAAAAAATGTGTTTGGACTAAATTTGTGTAAGTGAGCCAACGTGAGGGACATTAATGATACTTAAAACTAAATTTCCTCGTACATGAAAGTCAAATGCAAGTTCCCTACATTTTTTAAACTTCAATAACTTTTTTCCAATATGAGTATGTTAAACACCAATACTTTACTCAAAACTAAATTTCCTCCCACACAAAGTTTTATAAATACTTATGTTTTAACCGGGTTTTAGTTAATAGCTAATGCCTACTTTATGTTCCTTCATATACAATATTATAAATCATAAGGATGGTCTAGTTGGTCAGGATAATGAATTGGAGAGATAATGAAATGGATGATGAAACTAGGGATGGTAATGAAACCCGAACCCAATGGGAAAACCCGAAATCCGGCATAAATGGGACGGGTAATACCCGACCCATTAGGGTTTGGGATTTCTAATATACCCGATTACCCGACCCGATTACCCGATAACATAAACACATTTACCCGATTTTATACCCGATGTACCCGATATAACTTATTATATTATATATATATATATATATATATATATATATATACTATATACCATATATATTGTTTGCCAAAACATGTTTATGTTAATTATTTGAGACATTTTATGTTTATGATAACCATCTTTGTAATCCATTAGTTATATTTTGTCAAAACCCGGTAAAAACCTAGCGAGTTTTGAGTCGGGTATACCCCACGTGTATTTTTATCAAAACCCGATAAGAAACCCGAAACCCGACGGGTAATTACCCGATTAAAACCCGACGGGTTTGGGACGGGTTTGGGATGGACTTTCATAACCGGGTATGGGTTTGGGAATACCTAAACCCGACCCATTGTCATCCCTAGATGAAATGCAATTGACAAAAGAATAAAATAGATCATTATCATTCTATTATCTTGTTTGGTTAACTATGAAAATGTAATAAATCATTACTTATATTGTTTGGGAAACAAAAAAAAACGTAAAGTAAAATACAAATGACAAAAACATCTCTTTCTCAAAATAAAAAAATGACATTTTTGGTGGTGGCGGTCATTCAAAGAAGCAATGGTGGTAGCAGTGGTAACGCTGGTGGCAGTGGTGATGATGGTTGCGACGACGGTGTTGGTGGTGGTGACGACAGCGAAATCAACAGTGGCGGCAGTTAAGATGGTGGTGATGGTTGTGACGACGCTAGTGGTGGCGACAATAGTGGCGACTAGGGATGGAAAAACACAATCAAATGGGTTGTTTTGGGTTAATATGGATAACATTTAAAATTGAAATGGTGATAAAAAGAATTTTGCAAAAAGGTTAAGATGGGTTGGGAATATGCTAGCGTCTTTTGGTTATGGATTAGAATGGGTTTGTTTATGAATTAAAATGGAATAAACTAAACAAGCACCATCCAATTTTATTTCAAACAAAACCCAGGAAACCGAATAGACACCTAGAAATCGAAACCAAAAATATTGAAACCAAATAGATACCAAAACCGACCGAAATGAATAAAAGCAAAAAACCGAACTGAAAAAACGAAACGTGAACCGAGAAAAAATCAAGTTTTGTTAAATGAACGAGGACGACGGGGAAACAATTTAGTTATTTTACTTTTGCTTTTTTCATTTATATTTCGAGTTGCTATTTTTTATTAATTTTTTTATTTGTTTTTGAAACCCTATGTATTTTAACCTTTACTTGAATCAAGATGGTTAAATTTACGCATTTTGACTGATACTCATTCTAACCCTTAATTTTAAATACTCATATCCTTGCCATCACCCAATTCAACCCAATCCATCCATATTGCCACCTCTAGTGGCGACAGTGGTGGTGGCGCTCACGTAGTGGTGGGGGTGGGGGTGGCAGCTGTGGTGGTGACGGTGGTGATGATGGTCAGCTTATGGTGTCGAAAAAGTAGGATGATTGAAAAAAAATGAAAAAACAACAAAAAACTTGTGAATAATTTGATTTGATGAAATAAGATTATTTGTGTAATCTTGATCGTAATTCTTTAACCAATCAAATATTTTTTTTAATTCCCTCATTAAAATCCATTTCATTTCATATGTAATTAATATGTAACAAATCCTGCCTAGGTGTTGCCTCCATGTTCATCGCATAGACACCCCTCTACTAAACCATACCATGACGAGTTTTTATGAAAGAATCACACTCACTTTTATGGATGAGCTTGGAATGGAACCGGTTCCGACCGGTACCGATATCGAAAATCGAAATTCAGAAAAAACGAATATTTGGTATCGGTACCCGTACCGTTCGGTATCGGTATTTCGTGCAAATTCGGAAAATACCGATGTCATACTGATGCCGAAAGCTAAAAAACCTGATAGTGATTCGCTACCATGGTACCAAATCGGTACCGGATTCGATACCGATACCGAAAACGTTCATCAATACTCACTCTTCTCTCTTTATGTTCCTTTCTTTCATACATTCCATTGCAAATTAATATTGCATACTTCCTAGCATAAGTATACTTGATATCAATCTTATTTATAAAATATTGATATGTAATGTCTGAGATTGAGTTTAAAAACAATTTATTAATTTATTATAGCTTGTAGATAAAGTTAAAAAATTATTTTTCAAAATCACAAATCCAAACAATGTATAATATTCTTTTAAAAATAAAAACTAAGAAGTTAATAAATTGTCAATAAAATCAATCTCAAATATTCATATTTTCTCATACTTTTTCTTTCGAACAAATAGTATATACTTATTTAAAGGAGGGGTATATTATCATCATGTTTTGTAGAAACAATGTCACGTGAGTATTCGAGGAAATCGGATTACCCATGATTTAGGTTCCCCTTAAACATGTGATCATTTAAAACCCCTACAAATTTTAAAGGCAATGGTTATTCACAAATCCTTTTTAGATATATTCACACACTCTCTTAATACACATATTATCTCTATATACACCCTATAAAGGGTGTATGAATAACATATCCCATTTTTAAATCTAAATCTAACTAAACTGGAGGCGGTTACATATTATAATCTTTCATGATTTATGTATAACTATTAAATAAACAATAATACTTATATACAGACTAGAGTTCAAATAGCAAGTTTGGTAGTGGGTATGTTTGTCAAATTTAGTTGGTAGCGGTTGGTTGTAAGTTGGTAGTTGATAGATGTAGTTTTTATATGTATGTAAGTGTTTGACAAAGTAGCTTAAGCTTTTAATAAAACTAGATGGGTGACCACGTGGTGCGACGAGGTGAGCGCACAACCTGACATCAACCGCATAATCAGTGTCGATACATGCTTCATCTGATGACAGTGTACACATAACCCGAATATAGACGTATAATTCGTGCAAATGCAATACACCTGTAACCCGTGGCGAAAATCAAGACACATAGCTGAAATATACAGTAATTTCAAATAAATAATTTTTAAATCAACCAAATTTGACCTGAATCTAGTTACAGCTTGGCACTGTTCTAATTTGAAAACCATTCTAACCGTACCGACACGAACCGAACTTAATTAACCATTTCTGTAACAACTCGTTCCGACCCTATTTTGGTCTTACATAGGGCTAAACCGAACTGAAACCGTAATGACTAAAATTTAGAACCGGAACCTAGTTTAGTAAACCACGGTAAAGTCGGTTGTCGCTAATCAGTTATGTGCCAGAACATGTTCGGTCTTTTATTTATCAATTGAGTTGTGCAACCACTGTTATCGCCACCATTACCATCGTCATCACCACCTAACCACCAGTGCTACCACCGTCACCACCATCATCGCCACCACCATTTTCATCATCGGAGCTACCACGACCGTCACCATTACATTTTTTTTGGTAAAAAAATGGATTTGAATTAAGAGTGTTTTTATCAATTCTATTTCATTCATACATTTTTTGTAGATACTAGACAACATAAAGTAATAATTCATTTCATTCCAATAAGTTAATCAAAAAAGATAAAGTAACAGTAATGTTACATTTATTTCCGTTGTTCATTTTATTCCTTCTTCCATTTTATTTCCTATTCATTTCAGTACCCTTAACCAAACACACATTTGGAGAATTCACAATAGAATCCACTTCATCCATACGATTTAACTAAAAAACAAATATATTCATAAAATTCATTTACTTTCTAAAAATATCTCACATTCAACTACAAATATATAATCCTAACCAATAATATATTCAATTCTACTCACACCCACATTATAATACGGGCTTATATGTGATAAAAGTTGAACCCCATATATAATTTAGTTTTCGATATGATTTAGGGTAAGAGGTATGGGGATGAGGATTTCAATGTAGAGGTGACAGAATTTTGTATGTTCTTTATAATTTGGGTATGTGGAAAAGTACAGGAAGCAATAAAAACATGACATGAGGCATCTATTAAATTTAATTAAAAGAGCAATATGGTTTTTTAGTTTTATTTATTTGGAAAATTGGTTTTAAATACTCCTAACTATACCCTATTGGCAAATAACAAGCTCAACTTTACATTTGGCCGATGGCAGTCCCAACTAAAGGGGTATTTGTTTTTAACGGTCCACGACTAACGGATGACTAACTCCGTCAGCATCTCGCTTACGTGGCACACCTAGTTGTCAACAAAGATATATGTGGCAGCTTATGTGGAAAACCAGCCTTCATCATCATACCCTACCCCAAGCCCCACCATCCCCCATCACCACCTATTGGAAACCACCACCACCGCCACCCGGAAACCACCTTCACCTACCTCTTTTCTGCCACCACACACACTACCAACCTATCACCAACCCTAACTTTTTACCCTACCACCATCTCCTTTATTCTTCATACATCATACTAGCACAATCATTTGATTTAGAGGATTCAAAGTTCAAGATTTGGGGGCTTAATATTTCCGGCGTATGTCCACTATCGTTTACCCCGTTGATTGGTTGCTTTTGCAGGTTTTCAAGGGAACAAATTCTCCCACTTATGAGCTCGTCGGAACCTCAATCCTCAATCCCCTGCTCCATTGACCTGCAACTCACAAAAACCCCAAAATCATTTTTCCGGTCCCTATTAAAACTTGTTCACAAACCCAGATCCGCTCAAAACTCTACCGGAGTTTTGCCCTAATCAAAAAGCCTAACCATCCTCTCTTAAAACTGCCTATATTTGATATTCTGATTGCTTGTTTTAGGGTTTTGAGATGGTGATTTATAACGGGATTTCAGATGGTGGTTAAATATAGTGGTGGTGGTGGCCCGTTAGTGAACATGGTGGCGGTGGTTGTGGCTGACGTGAACAGAGTGGTGGTGGCCGGTGGAAAGTTCTGTTGATTGAAGCTGAAAGGTGGGTTGGTTGAAGATCTGGGTTTTTTATTTTTGTTGAAGATTTGAGATTATTGCCAGGTAAGCTGCCACATATATCGTTTTTGACAACTAGGCGTGCCATGTAAGCAACATACTAACGGAGTTAGTTATCCGTTAGTCGTGGACCGTTAAAAACAAACACCCCTTTAGTTGGGACCCCGCCATCAGCCAAGTGTAAAGTTGGGCCTGTTATTTGCCAATATAGCATAGTTGGGAGTATTTAAAACCAATTTTCCTATTTATTTTGGGAAAATATTGTAGTTACTATCTTTTCTACATTCTTGATAAAGAAAATAGAAGGTTTCTGATGGTGGTCGGTGAAGGTGGTGGTCGTCAAAGAAGATTGAGGTTGTGATGATGGGAATTTTGTGACACTGGAGCAGATGCAGGCTAGGGTGGGGGTGTGGTGAATGAGGTGAAGAATGTGACAGATTACAAGGTGGGGCCCAGTTGAATATTATTTTTATTTTTTACTATTTTTTTTAAAAAGGTGATAAAATATGCATTACGTAGTCACTTAATGGAAAAATTAACGCATGTTAGGGTAATGATGCTAGACTGTCTCTATCTAGTCAGAAACAATAGTAATCAAGTGTTCATAATCACCTTAAACTAGTTAAAGCAAGTATGGTGTCGAACCATGAGTATTAAGTAGTCAATAATGTGTAATTAATTTCTAACATTATGTAGTACATAGATTTGAGTGCTAATCACACCAGCAATGATTTAAGTTTTAAAATGAAACGATTAATTGATCTAGTATAAAACAATTAACAAAAGCAAGTCACAGTCATGGTTCAAGCATGTAACACACAAAAATCTCAGGTCATTTAACAAATTACTTATCAATAATCAAATCTCGTTAATCAACTAGTTAAACCTTAGGCATCAACAATTGCTAACACACGACACTGGTTATCAAACGGTCCTTGCCAGTGTGACTCAACTAAGGGTAATTGTATGCTTTATCACATTTAAAATAATCAATACAACCCTTTAAACACGTATCACAACAACTGGCAAACTAATCGTTCTGATTGAAATAAACCTAAATTGACTTAGTGCACAACAATACCAACCATCAATGTTCATAGATCGGAAATTAACAATTACAAATAGTTCGTTCTTGAAACATGTGAAAAACTGTAAAGATACAATACTCTACATCCCGGGTATATCTCGAGGAGATTAACCGCTCATGTTGTTGATGGAATCTTCAATCTTCATGGAATCCGGAGTTGATTTAATGAAATAGTTGTTTTGTTCTCCAAGAATGGTCTCCAGCCTCCAAAGATATGTTTTTTCTCAAACCCTAACTTTATCCTTATATAGAGTTATTAAATTGCGAATCCCGTAGTTTATTTTGGTCTAGCATATGCTACTCTAGTTTCAACACATGGTACTCTGGCTCAGCAAATGGTACTCTAAATTTAGAGTATGATACTGTAGTTCAGCAAAATTTACTTTAAAAACTCCTGATCTACGCACCCCTTATGCTCATCATATGATACTTTGTTTTCAACAAATGATATGCTAAACCAAGTTTTACCCAAATTCTCCAGTTTTGACCACACACAATCACAGATCATCTCGGGTCTTCATCTCGTGCTCGTATAAGTCCAAGTGAACCGCATTAATATCTTATGACTTGTGACATAATAACCATGTATGAAGTACCATTGTTTGTACAAATAACCGACTAAAACTATTCAATTAACTAGCTAAAATCAAAATAACCGACCATCACATCCCCACACTTACCTTTTGCTTGCCTCAAGCAAACTCTAAAGTAAACATTAACCTCCATCATAGGTATGTCAGTTACCACCATTAATACTAGAAAGGTTTAAGGTCATACCTCGTACTGACACTTTCTAGATTGACAACACAACAAATACATCTAGTGATGCTATAAAAAACAATAGAGCTGCCTAAACGAGTGTACTTTGTTTTTGGTTAAGGCATACATGTCCATACCTCTTACATTATATACACTCTTATCGATTTAATATCAAGACTAGAAAAAGATGTGATACTATATATCTATGCCCTCAAAGACCAAATATGAGTCACAACTTAATATGCTTGAAGGTCAGTCATATCGCCACCCATTAACCACCGGTTGCATAAAGAGTCGGACTAACGGGTTTTGCTGAGGCTTAGGTTCGGGTGTGGAATAAGCCAATTTAGTGACTAAGGTGGATGAAACCCAATTTATTAAAAACCAAATAAACAAAGTAGCAAATACAAGAACTGTATTTACAACCACTAAAACATCAATTGAACTTTTTTTTTTGACTTTTTTTTTCATTTTTCTCTTTTTTTTTCACACTGAATACAATATACAACAAATAAACAAACTAAGCATATGCACATTGTGTACTATGTTCTACCACTAAACTATATACAACTCTAAAGAACTGGATTTCATCACACATGGTTAACATACAAGATTGAATACAATATACAACAAATAAACAAACTGAGCTTATGCACATTGTGTACTATGATCTACCACTAACGATATATAGCGCTAACAAATTGGATTTCATCACACATGGTTGAAATAAAAAGCTAAGACTTAAATAACTTGTAATGTATGGGTTAACAATTTAAAAGGAATAAGGTACAAACGGGCTCCTAAAGGATGGATAATGTAAGGTTAGGAGTTTTATTTAGTGAAGATATATATATGTACAGTTTTTCTAAAGTCAATCTCCATACATGTGGTGGCATATGACAAGCAAGTTCTATTTCTGTGAAACATACCAGCTACACTCAAATCATAATATGTCATGTTTTGATATATATATATATATATATATATATATAATATGAGTATTAAGTATAGGGGCTATATCTCACAATATTGATGGACATTAGGGATGCCGATATAAAACATGTATACCCGTCCCCTTGACTCGTTATCCCCATCTAAACGACCCCATTTTTAACTCCTTTTTGAAAACATTTGTTAGGAAAACTATTGAGAAACTCAAAAACGACCATGACCAAAAACCTCTAATTTGAAATTAATAATAATAATTAATAACTTACAGCTAACAATTTTGATTTATAAACACCCTCGAGCTACTATTGGGAAATAAAATTTTTGATTTCCCCCCATCCCCACACTTGAGGTTTACATGGTTTTCAATGTTAAAAGTTTAAACATTTAATGAACATTTAGAGGACATGGTTGAAACCGATTGTTTAACAATTTAAAAACCTGGGCTCTAATCTGATGGTTCTGACACTTAGATTTGCATTTACACTTCTAACACTTAAACTAAAATAACAAAATAAACTATGAAAATGAAACCACCTAATGTAGATGACTATGCAGTGCTAAACGTGGCTTGTGAACACTCGTCTTCTCCAAAGACTGTAACTGAACATGCAAAATCTCAAGACGTGTAGAACCAATCTTTTCACCACATGTAAGGTGTAGGTCTTTTTAAGAACTTTGAAAAAAATCAATTTTGTCCTTAATTTTATACAAACTAATTACCAAGCCAATTTGTTAAGTTTCATAATAAATTTTGTTAAACGAGTTAAAATTTTAAAAGACCTAGCTCACTTTCGTAGGAATCATGGTTGCATTTAGCGTATGCAACAAGCCCTTTAAACCCCCCGGTAGCCCGGGTGGACGATTGTGGTCTCGTGAGGGTTTATGATGAACTATACAGACAAAGTTCCAAATACAACAAAATATACATGTACCTGGATTAACCACAACAAAAATAACATGAAAGCAATCTGGGTAGCTTAACTGAAACCTCGTTTTCTGACAAAAAACTTTACCGAACACATAAAACTCCTAAATTTTCCCATGTGGTATCCCGGCAATTAGCTTTTGCTACAATGGTACGCATGAAATACAATTAGTAATATAAAAATGAAAAAAATGCAAACTAAAAATATACATGTACAATTGCCACCCTTTTGAAACTTTTATAACATTCAAAGTGGTCGTCTGGCCCACTACCATGCAGCCTTCTCACTACATACACGCTTCTATTCAAGAGATTGCTCCCAACTTTTGGAACGCCATGATTCGACCATTTTTCATTGAATTTAGGCGGATTCTTTACCTCATTCTTTCTCGTCTTCTTTAGATTTTCTTGTTGTTGCTTTCTCACCATATCTAACCCCATTCACTCTCTCATTCCATCCTTTCACCTCCATGCTACCATTTAGCTCATTCCTGTCAGTCACAAAACATTCATCTTTTGTGTGATCCTTGCTCAAGAATTCAGACTTGTCAACAACAGGGTTAGTAGCATTTTTAAACAATAGTAACCATTTATCACAATCTACACACTTAGTTCCCAATGTCCCCTTAGCACAATCAATCACCGCATGTGCTGTCGCAAGGCATGGCCTGCGTAGTATGAATGTAGGTTGTGTATTATTCACAAATTTGGCATAATCAAGTGCAATAAAGTCAATTGGGTAGCAGAATTCCTCCACATGGACCATTACATTAAATACCTTGCCTAGAAGAAGTGTCTGAGTTTGGTCCGTTAACACCATAATGGTGTTTGCCTTTTCTAACGTGCGAAATTCATACTGATCATACAAATTACCGGGCATGATACTAACACAAGCTCCAAGATTTATAAGTGTCCGATCAGTTTTAAATTCCCCAATTTGAATTGATAAAAGCGGCACTCCCGGGTCTTGGAGTTTACTTGGGGTGGTATTATTCTCCACCCCTCCATCCCTTATGTTGGTCAATTTTTCATTTAAACATTTATCTCAATAATAATTTCTAACATTCGTCAATTTTGGGACTAAAAAACTAGGGTCGTTTTAAATTTGTTTTTATTTTATTCGTTTGGATCGTTATTTAATGAAAATAACGAACTATTATTTTATTTGACGAGTTTTGTCTTTATTTCATCTACGGGTCACTCGAATTCGTCTATTACTTAAATTAGTTATAACAACTTTCTATCATGTGCAGTTTTAACCCCAAACCATGTTTTTACCCTACTTTTATTAATCAGTCAAAACTTAGAGACTAATTTGCAAATATTATAAATAATTATTTGTTTTCTTTTTCTCTTCTTTTCTCTCCCACCGACGCGAGACACCCCTCTCACCCCTTCAATAATGATCCTAACTTAAGGTCGTAAAACACGGAATTGGACCTGCTTATTCGCATCTTGTCCTCCACACTGATGTTCTATATGGTAACTCGTGTATATTGACAACAAATGGGTTTCCAATTGATCAATTTTGCATTAAAATTGAACCATGGCTTATACAAGCTTGTTACACTATAAATACATGTCCATAATGCAACTAATTTGAACTGCACCATCCTTACATCACCAAGACACGAAACCCTAACCCAATTTTATCATAGAGGTAGAGAACGACCAATTTGTATCAAGTTCTTGGACGAAAACCTTAAGTGGCCGAACACCTTCAATTCATATTTGATTAAGGTAATTTTTAAGTGGTTCTTGGTCGGATGTCAATGCTTAATCAAACCCCTCTATCAATTTTAATTAACAGAGGGTATCACAAGTTAAGTTTGGAATTGTATGAATTAGGGTTTATATGATTTGGGGTAAAGACTGAGTATGTGTGTGTGTGTGTGTGTATATATATATATATTCTTTTCCATTCCATTAATGTGTTAGCAACTAGCCCAGTTGGTTGGTGCATGGTTTGTAAAGTTTTGAGCCGTCTTGGGGCGCAGGTTTGACTCCCCAGGCCCGGTTTTTTTGTTTTATTATTTTTAATGGTTATAATTAAATATTAGTATATTTAAACTGAAAATTAGTAATAATTCCACTAGTTTTTTGAACCGAGCATCATTATCATCTGAAAATGATTTATCGCTTATGATATTCCTTTCATGTGTGTATATATATACATATGTGGATATACGAATATATACATATATTTAACTTGATATTTATAAATAGATATATTTTCTCAAATTAACCTTATATTTTTATAATAGTAATAATAATAATAAAATAGTTTTCACTCGTCTTAACGAAACGATAACCAAAATAATAGTTTCGTTTGATATACATATCTATATATATCATACTTCTATAATAATAGGTTAACAATTTATTGTTTAAAAATCGATAAGTAACTTGTGTGAGTATTTATATTATTTCCGCCTTAACTCAACTTTTATAGAAAGAATGTAAAATATATTTAACACTCTATCGATCCCCAAATCCATTATAAACCCATCAAGTCATGTTTTCCAAGTTTATTTTGTTAGATATTCATTTTAGTTGTACCCTTAAAATTAGGACTTATCACCAAGACTTCTCGTGGAAATAAATACTTGTTTGCTTTAATTGCTTCCTCGTTACCGTCTTCCTTACTTCCAAAGTGAGTTTACACACCCCTTTTTCCATCTTTTATATTTTGGGTGTAGCATGTATACCTTATTCACTTTACTCATGTTTTATTACCACATCTATTCAAAACACAATTCAATATATGTTTACGTGTGATTATTACATGCTCTATATGTTAAATGTTTATTTTTATGTTTGGTGGTTGGTATCTCATCCTCATCTATTCTCATATATATGATCATACATTTACCCAAATACATTAATTTTGTATCAGTAGGAATGAGTCCACATCTATTTGGTTGTTTACATTATCATAAGATTAGTAATGCTCACCATTTACATATAAATTGTGATTTACCTATATATATATATGTGTGTATGTGTGTGTGTGTAAAATTAAAACGTATGTATTCTCAACATTCATGTTGACAAACTCTATTTTTATACATGCTACAGGTACAGGTAATTGATATTGTTCAAGATCGAAGAAAATTAGTTTTTACCTTCGGATATTATTCAAAATACATGCATAAACATATTGTATTTGTTTCTTATTATTGAAATTATATACTTGTTTAATGTTAATGAAATTAAATAATTATTGTCTCTTTAATTAGTGTCTTTTGAGCTACTGTCCAATTAATACGTTACACCCCGGAATGTTCCGCCGCCTTTGGTCGGGGTGTGACAGATTGGTATCAGAGCCAAAGGATATAAGATATGTGGCTAGATTTAACGACCTAGTAGTATGCTTAGGGTCCCTATACATGATATGTCTTTACGTGTTTGGACCCTGGATTATATTATTGATTGCAGTAGCTTAAATCTTATTTAACTATTTGATATTATTCTTGTACACAAAAGCACACACAACTCCGAGGCTATGCCTCACTCTCAAAATCATTTTCAGAACCCTAGACGTTATTTTAAATTGGGAAATTCCTTAAGGTTTCTCACTGTGACACCCGGTAATTTCCCAACCCTATAAACTAAGTAATCAACCTAATAATTAGGTGATTGTGAATATTATGCGCGCTAAATTAGAATCAGCGCGGGCACGTTATGTGCGCCCTGCGCGAGCGCGCTATGTTAGAATCAGCGCGGGCACGTTATGTGCGCCCTGCGCGAGCACGCTAAATTAGAATCAGCGCGGGCAATTGTTATGTACGCCCTGCGCGAGCGCGCTATGTTAGAATCAGCGCGGGCAATTGTTATGTACGCCCTGCGCGAGCGCGCGATGTAAGAACCAGCGTGGGCATAAGTTATGTGCGCCATGCGCGAATGTTTTGGCTTTATGTTTTCATGTAACTTAACTTTATGTTGTCTGATGGGTTGACCGTCCCGCATGATGCTAAGGCGGGTGCATCCTAAATCGTTTATGCGCGTGCGGAAGGAGAACTAACCTCCCCGCATGGCGGGAACATTGAGAGTAAATTTGTCTGAAGCTCCAAGATGGAATTGACTTCAACATGACCGATCACTATGTTGAAATACCAAGACCACCTGGAGAATCTACAAATGAAACTCAATGTCCCTGACTGCGAGAAGGTTACGTACCTACCCGCAGCAAAGAAATGTCCTTCACGCAGAAAGCTATGCGCACAAAGCTATACGCGCAGAACACTTAGCCTAATCTCCAGATATAAGGGGATTATTCCCGCCCAAAAAGGGAACAGTTGCGTGTTTCAGAGATTTCTACTTTTAACTGTACACTGACAAAAGCACCTGAAAAAGCATACTGTAACATGAAAAGTCAACTGTCAGCCACCCTACTCTCACCAACCACAGACCTGCATGTCCTGTCCAAATCGAATCAGAATCTTTTACCCACTCCTCCACTTTTAAATAAATAATAATAATTTCCATACTTTATCATCATTACACCTAGATATGAAAAGATTACAATCCCCTAAAGTAAGGGATTGTGTTCCCTAAATCTTGCCTATAAATATGTAACCCAAATTATCACCCAAACACACTTCAAACTTCTCTCTTAAAACTGCAAATTGCACTAATCATCGTCCAAGCATCCGTTTGATTTTCAATTCCGTTCCTGTAACTAGGTAAGCCGAGATTATAACCCTGAGATCTACTTTCCAACCCTTATATTCTCCTATTTCTGGATCTTAATATATATACTTGTTATTTAATCGTATTCTAGACCTTCAATTCCGAGGCCAACACCAAGAAAACCCGAATCTCGATTAATCCCTTAACAAGAACCACAGGTGAGTCTCACAGCCCCTATTTTCACTGTTTTCACTATTTTTAAACTGTTTTCGGGGCGAGGGACACGTACTGAAATAATGTTTTATCATGGTATACTTACAAGCTATGCAAGCGATTATGTGTTTAAATTATGTTTCATGATGAGCAATGCAAACGGTTATCTATGGTTTTCGATGTTAGTGCACCAGATTCGAGCAAGTGATCACTTTACCATTGGAACTCTAAGGGTAGGGACTGCTGGTTTGATCCGCCCACTCGTAGGGGTCGCACCTCTTACACAGACGAGTGCCTAGCATGTCACGGGGCAGTACTATGGGATTGAGCCTGCTCGTAGAGGTCGCTCCTCTTACGCAGACGGGCGCCTTGTTTTCCGGCACAACATCCGCGCGTAACCCGCGGGACGGTATTATTCGCTCGTAGTGGCAGCGCCACTTACACAGACGAGCACGGTTCTCAGAAATGTCCGCGCGTAACCCGCGGGACGGTATTATTCGCTCGTAGTGGCAGCGCCGCTTACACAGACGAGCACGGTACTCAGAAATGTTCGCGCGTAACCCGCGGGACGCATTTATCAAAGGAAACGTTATCAGAACTATGTTTTACTAAGCATGTGTTTCAATGATGCTATCAGAATTATGTTACAGAATGATTTTTATCAAGACTATGATGCAATACGATTTATCAAGTTACTAAAACTTGTGAACTCACTCAGTTTATACTGATTCAAATGTTTTACGTGTCTTTCAGGAGATAACTAGGTAGCGCATGGAGTCACACTTAGAGCACCTCACGCTGAACATCTAAAACTAGCTTTTTGGAAGATTTTAGTTCTATCCCTTCGATGCGCGCGGTTGTTCCCGCCACGCAAAAGGGATATGGCGTGGAAATCTTCAACAGTTTTTATACTTGGATGTTTTTATGTAAACTTTAAACAATGTAATGTATTTGTATTAAACATTTCATGCGCAATGAAAATCTTACTTTGAATGTTTTGCTATGGCCCGTGCTTAATTATCAATCCCCACTCGCGCGCGCCCGGCTGTTTCCGCCGTTCAGGGCCGGGTGTGACACTCACCAATTTTTTACTCCCCTCTTCTTGAGGATGATTCGTGTGACAGATATGTAGTAACTGTAAGGGGGGCACACTTGTTCTCCGAACCCTTGCCACTAAGGCTTGCGAGCCTAAGGAAAAGCAATGCACATAAATCTCAATCAACCGTGAGACCCGGTTGCATTCCTGGAGGGTTCATCGAGGGTGTGCAACTTATTAAGCCAAAGCATATCACATCACACGCCCACGAATCTACTAACCTCATTGTATCAAACGTGGTCATGTGATGGCCACACCCTCAAATCATAACTGCAACGACCGCAGTACGATGAATGTCAACCTTCCTCGTCACATGCTGTCGATACCCCTGCTACCTCTACAGAAGAGGAA